>NW_026083037.1:0-97922 GCF_020184175.1 Aphis gossypii
CACTATATTTTATTTATTCATAACCTAAATTCTAAAATGTGTAAAAATTGATTCTTGGCTATGAGAATAAATAAAGTCTAAAATGTATACTGCCCTGCTAAGCAAAAGTGCCGTAAAACTCAATTCTTATTTTTGAGAAAAATGAATGTTTGTTTTTTTAATTTTATTATAACTTTATTATTTGTTATCCCAATTAATTTAGTATAATACATATTCACCTTTATAGTTTTTTTACGAGGAATGCAATGAAATAATAAAATAAAACTTTTATCCATATGTTACATGAATAAAAGTTATTTTGATGTTATTACTTAGAGCCATAAGCCGTAAATATACCACTATTTACTAAATAAAAATGTCGTAAGTCAATTTTCGGCATTATTGCTTAATAATTATAATTGTCTATAGATATAATTACTTGAACTAATGGCCGTAAATAATTTTATATTTATTATGATAGATATTATATCTTGGTTAGTAGATACTATAACTTGGGTATAACTTGGGTAGAACATAGAAATATTAGCAAAAATGCCGTATCTATCAAAATATTTACGGCGTTTATGCTTAGTAAATGTATGATACGGCGTTCTTACTTAGTAGTTCTAATTTTCTTCGTTACTTACGGCATTTCTAAATAACGTTTTATGTGTTTGTAGCCTATTTAATGTGATTTTGGGGGTATTTTTTCTACAGAGAATGTGTAAAATGTGTTTACCGATCAGATGCCGTATCTATCTAATTTTTTTTTTTTTTCGAGTTACGGCACTTTTGCTTAGCAGGGCAGTATAGTGGTCTGTGACGTATCGAAAGTTCTCAAAGTAGTTCACAGTGTCAAAAAAAATTAAACCACTGATTTAAATATCTTTCAAAATAGTATAGACATAGTAATTTGTATTTTATACTCAGTTCATTTATTTTACTAATTTTAATCTCAAAATATTATCCAATAAGATATATTTGTGTGACATTGTCACTGATGTCATGAATACCTGTACGGGATCCCTTGCCCAACAATTAAATTAACTCACGATAAGTACACACTGTTAAGCATTATACATACTTTTTTTGTATAATATGTAAATAAAAAACAACGGTCATCTTTTAAAATTATATAGATTACTTTTTCCTGTATTGTCTACATACTTCTTTTGGTATTATAAATATTAATCACATATCATACAATCATGTGTTTATTTTAATAAATACACATCAATGTTTCTTTTTATACAACCATTTATTTATGTACTGAAATACTATTGTACAGTAATGAAATAATGAAACTACAAAATAAAATATCAATGCCCCAATGCACATTTAATTTATTATTAATTTTTATTATGAATAATTTAAAAAATATTGATGTAATTTTCATGAAATTAAATTAATTTTATAATAAAAATAAATTAAATAAGCATTATTTAGGGAGTTTTATTTAAATGTATGTATTATCTCATCAAGATGATTAGATTAAAAATATATTTATTATCTTATGTAGATACCTAATTATTTTATTTTTATGATCTTAACTCTATTCATATGCTAAACAAAATACCATCATTCAAAATTTGTGGACCTTAAATGATTTATAATTTATTAACAATATCAACTTTGAAATTATATATTTAATATAGTTATTTATGTATTATATAGATGTCTACAATTGTGAATAATTACTATTATGGGGGTGCTGCCCCCATAAGCGAAGAAAAAAAAATAGTAAGCATGAAAAAGTAAATTATTTAACTTCAAACTGATTAATTTCTATTTTTTTTTTTTTTTTTAGATGACAATCAACAAAAGGTTGAAAAAAAAAATAATAAAAAACCAAGTATGTATATTGTATACCTATTGAGTATGCTATGTGATTAATTTCACATACCTAATTTATTTAATTTTTTTTTTTTTTAAGAATGTAAGATATGTAAAAAAAAACATTTCGGCAAATGCCGAAATCAACAGGCCAATAAAAATAAAAGTTAGTATACCTATATTGGATATTAAATTTTAATTAATTAAGCAATAATTAACATGTATTTTGTTGTTTAAATCAGAATGTGATATATGCAATGGTAGCCACAGAGGCCAATGCTGGTGGCGGAATGAAAAGCCGGTAATTATTGAATTCAATAAAACAGTTTTCTGACTAGGTGCAATTTGAATATGATTATTTTAATAATACAATTTTTTAAATTTTAGAAAACAAAAACCAAGGACCTGCGAGCGGTCCTTGATGCAAAAAAAAAAGAACTGGTAAGTTTTTTTTTTTTAATACTTAAATATCACTATGCACATATCGAATTTTAAATACAATAATATTTATACTAAGTTCCTGTTAATTATAATCAAACCATGTCTTCATTTAATTTATTTATCAGTGGAATATCCAAGAGAAAAGTTCAAACTTCAGGAAATATTAAATTACTCTATAGTTAATTAAATAATAGGTATATGATAGTGCAATTATTGATATTGCAATTCAATTGAAATCATGGGCGCCCATTGGGGGGGCAAGATAGGGCACTTGCCCCCCTGAACAAAAAATATTATGGACTTGTAGCTCAATAAATATTACCATAATATTATTATTATCTTTATTAACTTACATTTGAGAATTTTTTTTATTTTGACACCCCCCCCCCCCTAAAATGTTACCTATGGACGCCCATGATTGAAATAACTAAAATGGCTCACTTTTGGTTTTCATAATCACACAATATCAAAATACATTCCACATTCAGACTCTCAAATATTTGCAACCAAACATTAAATGTGTATTTATTAAGGATTTTTTTTGTAATGTAACTAAACAACCACCCTCTCTCCCAAAAAAAATTCTGAATATCACTGATGTTCATAAAAAAAAAAAAAATAGGATAACTATCAACTTCAAACACCACAATAGTGTACCACTAAAGAATATGTGTATACACTGAAGAATAAGTTTATTAAAAATATTATGTCATAGTCAAACTAAGCATTTTACTAAATGACAATTAGTCAAATAAGTTCATTTTTTATTCAATTTCACTACCAGTCTAAACATTTAGTTAAATGATTTTAAGAAATTAAAAAATATAACGATATTTTCTATTAATTATTAGGTACTAATTAATTTATATATTATATAAAAAAAAAAACCATTAGTGATGATAGTGAAATTATACAAAAAAGTAATTTAATAAAATGTCTGATTTGACTATATGCCTATCACATATACACTATTCATAAAACTATAGAAAATACAAAATATTATCTAATTCTGTTGTAGAACAAAGAAGAAAGTAACAACATGGAGGTGGAGGAGGACCAGGAGGTCCGACTTATGTCTTTCGAATAAAAAAAAAAAAAAAAAAAATCGTTTTAGTTTT
This sequence comes from Aphis gossypii, assembly GCF_020184175.1. Classification (NCBI taxonomy): domain Eukaryota; kingdom Metazoa; phylum Arthropoda; class Insecta; order Hemiptera; family Aphididae; genus Aphis; species Aphis gossypii. The sequence goes on from NW_026083037.1 coordinate 3,372, forward strand.
TTTTTTTTTTTTACATCCTACCTATCTACCTATATTCATCATGGATCATTAAAAAAAAAAAATTCTACCTATAAAAATTACAAAATTTTATAGTACCTGTTCTTATTATACGTTGACTAGTTGGTTGTGAATGAGTTGCTGGTTGAAGCAGGCAGATATGCTAGCCAGCATAACGTATGCAGACATGCACTAATAAATAAATACACTTTTTTAAATCTGCTTCCTCAGGGTTATAGGACCTGAAAATGTAGGTGAATTATGTTAATGAGTAAGTCAAAGACAAATGTGTCAAAAATTGTAACTCTCAGTGTAGGTATACCAATAAAGTTCTCGTCGAAAAGAGTATAACATTGTTAATAATACTTACCTATACATTGTGCTATTTCAATTATTGCATTGAAATGTCTAGTCCATAGTAAAGTTGCCCATAATCACATCGGTTGGAGTAGGAAGTTTATAATTTATTGGCCAAAATATATTTTATTTCGACAAAACAATTTCAATGAAAAAAAAAATAATAATAATAAAATAAAAAAATCACACGTGCAGGCTACAATTAATATTCGATTCACAACCAGATTACCAGAAACCACTATTAAACAAATTAAAATTTAAAAAGTAAACATACCTTGACGAAATGAGAGGTATTATAGGTTATTATATTAAATATAATATAATATTATAAGTCTATGAATATACTCCGGAATATACCATTACAATTAACTAAATATTTTGATTTTTGATAATCACAATGTAGGTACACTATAAAAATAATTTGAGCATAGCGACTGTCAGTGAAATATTCAAATATCACGTACCTATAACATAGAGTAATACTACTACTATATAATAATAGTACTCTATGACCTACCTATAATGTATAAACTTACTATAAATGTATAATAATATAACATTATTTTCGAAAATTTTAAATTACATATTGGTACCACTGTATAGATTATAATGTTCAAACCACGAATTAAAATAATATACTGGATACCCAACGAGAGGTGATAAGGAGCTCCCAAAGTGACTTTTCATGTACAAAGGACTACTAGCGCTTCAAGGGAATTCAAAATATACTAATGTCGTTGTAATCAGGAATTGAATTATATAATATATATATTTCCTAGAAGTTTTATTAATTAATTTAATTCGTGGAATTTAAACGTTGACGGTAAATTATCTTGAAAAAAGTCGCCACTAATATGATTACAAGTGCTAGGTGTAGTTTGCAACAGCTGTTTTAGCGAGTCAATTTGGGTACCAGAAAAATGGTAGTTTGTATAGGTCGTTGGGTATCCACTATATTTTAATTCGTGGTTCAAACCACGGACTAAGCTGATATTATCCATGTACTCAACGTTTATAGATTATTCAAAATTTGAACTTCAAATGCTAATAAAAAAAAATTGTGCCTATGTATTATTATAATTTTTTAATCACTATAAGAATAACATATGAGGAACTTTGTATAAAATTTACAAGTATTTTGATAGGGCCAAAAAGATTTTATCGACACATAAAAAAACAATTTTCAGAAAAATTGAAAATTTCAGTTGTCTATAAATAGCTCAAAAAAAAGTCAAAATATCTTGAAAATTAAATCACGTAAAGAAAACGCTAATCTTAATAACTGGTAAAATTTTCAAGTATCTACGACTTATAGTTTTTGAATAATAAAAAATATTTAAAATCGTTTGAGGATAAATCGTTATCGTTACGCGATTTCGTTAAAATTTAAAATTCAAACGCACTTAAAATTTTTCCTATAATGATGCTTCGAGTTTTCTCTATAGCTACTTGAAGGAAAACTTATGGAAAACTTAGTGTTGTATTTTTAATCCTTAGTTATAAACACAAAAAATTTTATGATTTTTCAACTTCAAATAATTTGCAAATATTCATGCTTTTGACGAATTTTTGTAAATATTTGAACTTTAAATGCTAATAAAAAAAAATTGTGCCTATGTATTCTTATAAGTTTTTAATCACTATAAGAATAACTTATGAGGAACTTTGTATTAAATTTTCAAGTATTTTGATAGGGCCAAAAAATTTTTATCGACACTTCAAAAATATTTTTTCAGAAAAATTGAAAATTTCAGTTGTCTATAAATAGCTCAAAAAAAGTCAAAATATTTTGAAATTTAAATCACGTAAAGAAAACGCGAATCTTAATAACTGGTAAAATTTTCAAGTATCTACGACTTATACTTTTTAAATAATAACAAATATCAAAAATCGTTTGAGGCTAAACTGCTATTTAACGCGGTTTTTGTAAAAATTTAAATTTCAAACACTCATAAAAATTTTTTGTCTGAATCCGGTAGAGTTTTTTTTACAGATAATTGAAGAAAAATGTATGGAGAACCTTGTACCAAATTTTCAAAACTTAGTTATAAAAGAAAAAAATTTTATGATTTTTCAACTTCAAAATTACTTGCAAATTTTCGCGTTTTCGACAGATTTCGTAAAAATTTGAACTAAAAACGCTTATAAAAAAAAATTGTGACTAACGATTTTTAATTTTTTTTTAGCTACATTAAAAACAACTCATAAGGACCCTTGTATTAAATTTTCAAAACTTTTTGGTCATCCAAAAATTTTTATCGACACTTTAAAAAAAATTTCTCAAAAAAATCGAAAATTTCAGTGGTCTATAAATAACTCAAAAAAAGTCAAAATTTTTTGAAAATTTAACTATATACGGATACTACTGACATTAACATTTGGTGAAAATTTCAAGTATTTTCAGTGATTAGTTTTTGAATTACAACCATAAAAAAAAATCGATTTGGTCGAAAACTGGTTTTGCGTAAAAATTGCCGTTTTTCCGTCATTTTTTTTTTGTTTTTCTCGATTTTTTTGAAAACTGTTTTAAAATGTTAACTTTTTACCTCTATAATGCACCAAGGATATTCACTTTTACATCGGAAACCACCCCCATTGTTTGAAATTGGAGCATTATTTCGACTAGTTATGCTGTACACAGACACAAAAAAAAAAAAAACAAAAAAAAAAAAAACATACATCATTGTAAAATCAATACATTCATCACTTCGTTCAGAATCTAATAACCCTCTCTTCAAACATATCATCCGATAGCTTGTTGGATTTTGGTAAATTGGTCATGGTTGCATATGAAAATAATCTTTCGACCGGAGCTGATGACGGCAGTGGCGTATTATAGCATAAAAATATTTCTTTGATTGGTGGATACTGCTGAAGTATTGACAGATCTTGAGATAAGTTGTTGAAAAATTGTACGATCTAAAATTTAAAATTCGAGTAATAATTATTAAATTACAATTTATAATTAGGTATACTAATGTACCTGTATTTCTGCCTCTGATGTTGCAGAGCGTCTACTTTGTTGAGCATTACTGCCAGTGCTCACTAATGGGTCAAAGTTAAAAAAATCGTGAGATTCCTCATTTGATTGTGTATACAATTCCGTTAATTCTGAATCCGTTGATGACATAATATTTATTTCTTCTATTTTATTAGCTACAGCTGTATTAAATATTTTATGAAGTCGATCAATATGTGAAGAGTCAATGCAACTTAGCCAACGGTTTTTAAATTTAGGATGGGACAGTGCAGCAATTGCAGCGTTATCTGCTTCAATTGTATTTAAATTTACTAAATTAGAAAACCTTTTTGTAATATTTGTAAGAATACTATTCACTAAAGGTTCACAATATTTCCAATCATTTAGCAATAAATTTTGAACTTTACGGCGTAAACTAAATATGACTGGCAAAACAAAACCATAAAACATATTATTTTCGCCTTGGAGAATATCTAATGCCTCTGCTAAAGGACCGACGCATTTCAAATGTTCATCTATATAAATATACTCCAAATCTTTTAACATGTTATTCTTTAATCCTAATGCTTCGAATAACTCACAATTTTTCTCCTTATTTTTTAAAATTTGTTTTAACGAGTCATATAAAGAATTCCAACGCGTATCTCCAGGTCTTGATAATTGATGACCTAATGTCTGTAATATGATCTAAAAAAATTGAGTGTCAATTTGTGATTATTAAACAATATAAAAGTAAATGATACTGTAAAACACAAAAAATTTACCTCAGCAGATTTTGGCCTATATGAAGCATTCCATAATAATGTACACTTTTTCATAACCGAAGTGTGTATTTCATTTAGTTGTGAGTTTTGCGGCGATCGAATAGTTTTAATTAAATCAGTTGTAACAAAAAGGCTCAATGTATGAGCACAACATCTTAAATGTCGAGGTAGCCATGGACTATTTTCAAGTTCCTCTGTTGTTTCTGCTGAATTATAAGTTATTTGTTCATCGTCCCGTCCCTGGCTATCTACCGGTGCATCACTACATAAATCTATATTTTCATATACACTATCTTCAACATTATCAAAGTGAGTTAATTTAACACCAAACGCTTTAAACGCCTTGACAAAATTACTACCATTGTCAGTTATTGTTGCGATTATCTATAAATTAGTAAATAGGGAAAATATTAACGATACTTGTATTTAAATTATTTTTATTTAGGCACTATAACTTATAAGCAGCCATTCACTAAACTAAAAATTTTAATAAATCATTGAATTAAAACAATTATTTTCATAATTGTATGTTGTAAGCACCTTCACCCTCCTATGATTTATATCTATGTATACAGAGGCTTCACTGTAGTATACATACAAAAGTATTAAAATATTATATTACTACTAAATTATTAATATTATTACTAACCTTATTAGAATCCAAATTGTATTCTAAATGTATGTCTTGTAATATATCACCAATTCTATCATAACTATGCGTTCCACGAAATCTGCGACAAGCCAAACTCGATGATCGCCGTTCGAAATTATCGACATCGATCCAATGTATTGTTACGCCCAAAAAATTTCTTTTTTTTGATTACCAGACATCAGTTGTCGTACATACATATTTTATATCCTTAATGTCATTTATAATTTTTTCTTTATTGTCTTCGAACAAATTGTGTATTTTTCTCCCAAGATTTCGTCGACTAGGAACATTAATTTTTTTAGTGATTCCAATATTTTCAAATATTTTTTTGAAAAATGGGTTTTCTACAGTTCTTAATGGGACCATTGAATGTATAATAAAATTGGTAACATCTTTGTCAAATTGGTCTTGGGTATATTTATCACGATGTACTCTACTAACTGCATTATCATTATCCTTGATTTTTAATCGTTTTTCTGATAAATAATTTTCATATGAATCAATAACGGATTGATCATGTCTTCTTTTGAGATGAGATTTAAAATTGGACGTTGAATATAATGATCCTTTTATTTCAACATGACGTGGCTCACATGTTACGCATGTAGCGATTACTTTATTTTTGTCTATTTTAGATTTTATTTTAAAAAACTTACCATCTAAAACGGACATAATAGAATCAGTCATTTCAGACACTTCAGTATTATCCTCGGACCTCGGTTGACTATTTTGTGTTGAAATTATTGAATCTTCGCTACGTACATTCAAGGAATTCATATTAAAATAAATTGATATTTTAAATTAAGCTTAACACCACTGTCACACATTCATACACTCGCGCATAGAACAACTAATGAGGCAACATGACACAAGTAATATCATAAGATAATCTTTAAAGTTTACGCAGTACAAAGTACATCATTCTGATAAACCACATTTTCGATGTTTAAATATCATAATATGAAACAGATAATTTCTATAGCCACAAGCCTATACGTTTATATTTTTGTGTAGATCTCTATATTTGAACTTATAAATATGAGAGACAACATATGAGTATGTAACTTATAGTACCTATAATATATAATATTATATACAATAATAGCTACATGTCTATATCCAAAAACTAAATGGTATTTGGGTGTATCGTGTATGGCATGTGCATGTGCTAATGCCTAATGAAATAAAACAATATTCTAGTATGCCGTGCAGATCACGCTATGGCTATAATATGCTCCTCGTATTCGAGGACGTTTTGAAATTATCAAAATAATTTTTATTTGAATAATAACGTTTGAAAATTATTTGAACAATAACGTTTGGAAATTATTCGAATAATTTTTCATTCAAATAATAACGTTTGAAAATTATTCGAACAATAACGTTTGGAAATTATTCGAATAATTTTTCATTCGAATAATAACGTTTGGAAATTATCCGAATATTTTTTTATTCGAATAATAACGTATGAAAATTATTCGAATAATTTTTTATTCGAATAATTAGTTATGAAAATCATTCGAATAATTTTTTATTTGAATAAATATTTATTCGAATAATTATCTAGATAAAATTTTGCCCAACTCTGTTGATAGTTCACCAGTTTATAATTGTTTTTTTGTATAAATATACAACATCTATGTGCCAATTTAAATTGATTAAATTTACACTTAACATTATAATATTATGGTTTCAAGTTATTGGATACAGACAAGAGGACCAGAAGTTTTTTCGGTTCACGGTGTTCCTCGAAGAACCAATAATAATATTGAGTCATTCCATAGCCAGCTTAAAGAAAAATTCCAAACTGTTCATCCTAATCTGTGGACATTTTTAGGTGATTGATTTAAATTTAATTAAATGTACTAGATTTAATACAATTTATGTTAATAATCAATTATGTTTTTTTTGTTTTTGTTACTGAAAAATTAGAACATCTAAGCAATTTAAGTAAAAAAAACCATATTATTATTCAACAACTGGAAAGAGGTCAGAGAGTTACACGTCACATCAAAATAAAATATTTGGCAAACTCTGAGCGAATTATGACTGCTACAAGACAGCTAACTCTTGGTACTATCACTGTTAAAGAGTTTCTTTTGCAATGCTCGCATAGCGCAGAAACTTATCTGAGACAAGAAATTAATTGGCATAATAATATCGAACAAGGTATAGTAGTATAGTATATAGTAAAGTTTTTTTTGGGAAAATGTTACTCATGTGATTTTAATTTAATCTCTATAGAATATAACATTCCTTGTAACTCTTTCACTGACTTTACCGATTTATTTTCATTGCAATGTAAAATAAATAATAAATATTGTTTGATGCAACTATGCATGTATCTCTGTAATCACTCAGCCTAATTATGTCACTGTATAGTGCTTTTCATATATTACTACTTTTATTTACATATATTTATGCTCAATATTTTATTAGATAAAAATATGCAAGCCAGTGACCATCAAGAAGATGAAGTCATGCAGGTCAATGTTCATCAAGATGATAATAATGAAAGAAGTAATGGTATTTTAATATAAATTGTTAATTTACATTTTATACACCTAAAACAGATATAGAATAAACATTAAAATATATGTTACTTATATACAAATTTTTTTTCAAAAAAATTTTTTTAGATGTGATAGTTTATGACCAAATCGAACCTCTACAACACGTGGACAATGTAATTGAGAACGACAATGATTCTGATGACAGTGTATATTTTCCATTTTTAAGACCTCAAATAAGGAGAATAGAAAGAAATGAATCTGTAGTGAATGACGGTAATATATATATAATATGTAATAATACCTAGTTAGTAATTTATTATGGACCAAGGTCCATAACATTAATTATTTGTTACCTAACTTATGTAATCCAACTTAACTTTTTAGCTTGTTTATGCCAGGCGGCTCGTATTGAAAATTATAACTATTTTTTAGGTATAAATATAAATCATGAACCTCTAAATAATGAAAATGGATCTCCTTCACATCAAGAAATTCACTGTAAGTTAATTTACTATGCCTTTGATTTTGATTTTTATCATGATGAGCATATTTTAATTTAACCTAATTTGTCTTATTTTTAACCATTAATAACATTAAATCTATCTAGCCATTAAAGCATTTTTAGCAATTCTGAACTTTTCAAGGCAAATTTCAATGTATATTTTGCCAGTTTTTAGTGCAAAAGTTGATGCTTATTTAGGAATCCCGGGTCATAGTAATATTAATACTGATATTAATTATAGGGAACGAAGAAGATTTCATTATACCTGAAGAATTAGATCCAGGCATTATTTATATGATGGAAACAGAAAAAAATAGGAGAATTTTGGAAATGCAAAATTTACCTTATGTCCAAGTCCAAGTACCTGAAATTCTTCCTGCTGTTGAAACAGGAAACCAAGTAAATATGTGTGTTGCTTGTCTTGATGCAGAAAGTACTCACGCCTTGTCTCTATGTGGACATAAATCTTTATGTTTAGTGTGTTTAGAATCATTAGTTTCAGAACGCTGTCCAATATTTAACAGTATATTCACTTCATATTTACGCATTTGGTAGTGTAAATATTATTTTTCATAAAAAAATGTTATTTGTTGATAATTATTATTATATTTACTTTGCTTATTAAATAACATGGAATTGTATAAAGGAAATTTATAATATGTACACAAGTAGTAAAATATTAAAAGATATTTTGTAAAAATAATGATTATATTGCATATTTGTTTCTGAGTTTGAGCTTGAAGCGTTTAATGTATCATAGTTATCCTTACTTTAGACCCTATATGTCTGTGCCAATATAATCCTGTGAAAGCTTATGTACTACAAAGGTAATATATTTATTTATGGCCGACTAGGACATTAAGGGCCTGTGATGTGCTCTATGTGACTTTTTTAGGTCACTTGCTCCAGTTCTCCACAACTTTTATTTAAATAATATTTTATTTTATCTTTTGTTTGAAAATACCGATTTAGGTGTACTGTTTGACTCAATTTTTAATAGACATTATTAAAATATTTCAAAAAAATCATCATCCATTCTTGGATTTATTACTAGGACATGTAAGGATTTTTAAAATCCCATTACATAATTAAATTTCCCATTTCAACTTAATATTTCTTTTCAGTATGATCTACTCTTGAATATAATTCTATTATCAGGTCACCTTCTGCAAATATTCATAATACAATGCCTTGAAGCAATCCAAAATTGTTTCTTTCGTTTTGTATCCTACAAATGTAGTAACAGCAACCATATTCACCATATAAGCTGTTAATAGACACACAAAAATATATGAGCAATCTTTTCCGAACAAACATACTTGATTTAAATTCTTATTTAGATTGTTCAAGTGCCACAGATTATCCAGAATTGGTTAGTTTTATAAATTTGTATAATTGTATGTCCCTCCACTAGATCTACTTATACTTTTCAAAATCACTTACACAGAACTAACTATACCATAAATGCTCTTTTAAATAGATTAGCTTATAATACCCAAATTGATTTTTTGGATTTTAATTCTTGAGTGTTTTTGTGATGATATTAATAGATATCATCAATAATAACATTTTCTATTATACTGTTGATTGGAGGGGGGGCTATATAAATCAGGAAAATATTTAACAGGAAAAAAAATTGGAATTGTTTTTTTGTATGGAATGTTATTTCCACAGAATGATATAATTTAGTAATAGAATAGAATAGTAATTATAGGTATAGGTATCGTATATAAATATACTAATTATATACCTAATAATTAATTATATAAAGAGGGAATGCACATTTACAATATATAATATTACATAGGTATTTAACAAAATTATATTTATATTTTTAAAAAAAATGTAGGTTATAGAAAAACCTAGCTGTCTTAAATATATTTTTAAAAGTTTGACTATCAATAAGTTTACATCAAGTTCTACAAAGACATGAAACTAGACTATTGGATCATCAAATCTCTCGCTAATAGAATTCTCAAATATGTATAAAAAATTGAGCATGACTAAATAGAACTCTTTAGTCATGGTACTGAGTACCTATTGAGTTATGTAGGGTAAGTGAGTTATAGTGAACCAAGTTTTCGCGTACACACGGTATATAATATGAAAACAATGGTTTCAATAAAAATATTTGTAATATAAAATATACCTTTTGATTTGTATTTAAAATTAAAATATTTTTGTGTTGAAACCCGGCACACCACGTACCTCTATTTACGTAAGGGCGCTGAATTTTTATTAGCCTTGGGCGTCAAATTTCCCAAATATGGCACTGGGTGAACAGCTAACGATAATTTTATCATGTTTATCATAGACAATATAAAATAATTATAAAGTTTAAATAAAAATTAAATAATTAAATTTTTTTCCAAAAAAAAAAAAAACTGAAATAGAGTTGAATTTTTAAATATTTATTTATATTTTAGGAAACAATTGAATAATATTTTTTTTGGGGGGGGGGGGCTATTACAAATTGCGCTTATGCCCCCCCACCAATGAGCGCCCATGTCTACCTATCTATTTTTCAATGGTTTTAATTGGCAATTTTTACATAAAATGCCTATTTCCAGCCCCTTAATAACTATTTTATTCCTGTAAAGTATTTTTCCCGTGTTATATTTTCCTATGAGATACTTTCCTGTATAATATTTTCTTGTGTAATAATTTCCTGGTCTTAAAGTTCTTCGTTATTGTTTTTCCGAAACATTAATTCCTGTTAAATATTATTCTTGTGTAATATTTTCCTATTAAATATATTTCTAAGTATAATATTCCTGTATAATACTTTCCTGGATAATGTTTTCCTGAATTTATTTTTCCTATGTTAAACTTTCCCGATAGCACTATTTCTATGTAATATTTTCCTACATTTATTTTTTTTCCTATGATATATTTTCCCGATTACACTATTCCTATTTGTTATCTTATAAATATTATGTAAGCATGAGGGTGGCGACACTGAGGGATGTGACTGTGCACTGGACTGTTGGAGGGACAGAAGCCAGTTGTACGGTGGCGTCCGAGGTGTCGTTGCCTCAGTTGCCACTGTTGAGTTGTTCTGAATTGCTACATTGTGTTATTTTTTTTTTTTTTTTTATTGTTACGTTGTGGAAATAAAGTGATTTAATTAAATTAAATTTAATTTAACAACATCAGAAGTGGGATTTCTCTAATATTCGAAATACGGAGCGTACTCGCAAGTGCTCAACTGCGATTTAATTCGATTATTTGAGGTTAGAAAACGTGGTGTTGTGTACGCGCAATCGTTGACTGATAACGTGATAATACGCGTACCGTGATTGTGTTGATTGTTTACATTTAATGATTTAATGATAACGATAACGCTTACTAAAAGAGAATATGTCGAATACTGCCGATACTGGTCAAGGTAGTGCGCCGCAGGTGCCTGTAGCACCTACTTATAACCTATTATATTTTTTGACAAAGTTCAAATCCACATTCGTACGAGGACTACGTACCACCGATAGATGGAACCTAATGCAGAAAGTGTCCAACTTAAAGGCGAACATATAGTGGATTTCTTTCATGAAAAATTAAGACTGTGTCGAGAACTGAAATTGACGTTCGACGAAATTAAGGACCACATACTTCAAGGTGTGTACTCGAGGGAGTTGGCTCTTTTCGCGTTGAGAAGTAAACATGCAGACGAAAATGAGCTGCTCGGTGACTTACTAGAGTGGGAGCGATTAAATAATTTACGTGGTGAAATGGGTCGAAAAGACGAGTCAATTGACAAAAAGAGCGTAAAAGCGATATTTAATCCAAAAAGGACCGACAAAACCGTAACAACTTCCGTAAATAAAGCCGCGTTATACATAGTATCACATCGACGGGAGAATAAAGCAGCAAATGCAGAGGCGTCAAAAAAATAACAGGCTGAGTGCTGGTTTTGCAGTAAAAGTGGTCATGTCGCGCGCGACTGCTTCCAACGACGAGAGAAACTGGTGTGTTACGGCTGCAATGGTAAGGGTCACATGAAGGACTGTCCGGAAACCAAGGCGGAAACAAACGTGACTACAACAAGAACTGTGGTTGATGCACCACATCGGTACTTGAAGGACGGTGTCGTATTAGGTGCGACGGTCAGTTTGCTAGTAGACACTGATTCACATTACTCACTCATCAAACACAGCGTAGCCGAGCGAGTGGGGCTAACAATAGAGTATACTAAGCAACCGCTATACGGTATAGGTAGTGTGACTGTGACTACCACAACAACCATTGGAAAGGCATGGGATAGCATAGAAGTTGACGGCGTTGTAGCCGGACCGGTGACGTTACTGGTAGTACCCGACGATGCACAACGCACAGAACTAATGATAGGTAGAGGTTGGTTGGATCTACCTTACGTGACGTACTACAAAACTAGCAGCGATCTGGTCATCAAGAGAATCGACAGAAATTGTCTCACTTCGTCCGAAGGTAATGTGGACACGACAAATCATGATGATGCAATAGTGCATGCGGTGGAAATAGATGAGTCACGGGTCATGGAGCCACTGATCGAGGCGGACTTCAAGTATGTAAGCACGGAGGCAACAAGAGCTGAAAAGGATGAGTTGCTGGTGTTACTTAACAGTTACAGAGATGCATTTGCGAAAAATCTAAACGAACTTGGGTGCACTGACATGGCGGAGCTTCGCATAGACGAAGAGGTTGGCAGCAAACCTGTAACATGCAGGCCCTATAAAGTGTCATTGGCAGAACGTAAGGCTATGGCTGAAATAATTGCAGAGTGGAAATCCTGCGGAATAGTTACGGAGACACGATCTCCGTATGCGAGTCCCGTATTGTTAGTATCACAAAAGGGCGGCAAGTCGAGGTTGGTGGTAGACTACAGACGCTTGAACAGACAAACCCGTAGGCAAAACTTTCCACTACCAAGCATGGATGAGCAAATCAAATCACTTGGTACTGGACAATTGTTTGTACAATTAGATCTCGCAAATGGTTATTTCCAAGTGCCATTGGCGAAGGAGTTTAGAGAAAAGACCGCCTTTATTACACCAGACGACACAGGTGAGTTCACAAGGACACCATTCGGTCTAGCTGAAGCACCTGGCGAGTTTCAACGGTTGATGAACGTGGTGCTTGAAGAGCTCCGAGGTACATTGGTCAAAAGTTATTTGGATGACTGGGTGTTGGAGGCAAACGACTGGAAGGACATGCTGACAAAATTGGAGATGGTGTTGTTATGCCTAAGAAAGGCCAGACTAACGTTGAGACCCGGTAAGTGTGTGTTCGGCACTAAGGAAATCGAATTTTTGGTCTTCGTCATCACCAAGGGTGAAATCAAACCTGGAAGAGAGAAGGCTAGGTCGATTTCTGAATTTCCAAGACCTACTAACATTCATGAAATGCGACGATTCCTTGTCTTGACTAGTTTTTTTAGGAGGTTTGTGAAAGGATATGCTGTCCTCGCTGAACCATTAACACGACTAACGAAGAAGGATACGTCGTATACATGGGGAGAAGCACAGGAGAACGCCTTTGAGCAATTGAAGAAGGTGTTGTCTCAAGAGCCAGTCTTGAAGATGTTCAACCCAAATGCCGCAACGACCGAACTACACACAGATGCATGCGCATATGGCCTGGAAGGTATGTTGTTTCAGAGAGATGCACTAGGAGACAAGCTACGATTAGTGCACTGTGTCAGCAAAAGGTTAACCGAGGCAGAACAACACTATCATTCTAGCAAGCTGGAGCTCATGGCGATGGTATGGTCGGTGAAGCGCCTCAAGTCCTATTTGCTAGGAGTTCAATTTATTATATATACTGATTGCCAAGCGCTAACCTATTTAAATTCATATAAAATAAGTAACCCACAGATAGCGCGTTGGTATGACTTGCTACAAGAATATACGTTCGAGGTTAAATACCATGCAGGAACCAAGATGCAGCATGCTGATGCCTTGTCTAGAGCTCTACAAGCAGACCGCAACACGGAAGACACAGTAGAGGAATTGCTATGTAGTGATCTGGACGTATGCAATGTGCTGACAGTTGAAGATAAAGTTATGATGGCACAACGGTCAGACAGTGAAGTTAATGAAATAGTGAAAATGATGAACAAGCCTATAGAGGAAAGAACCAAGTATGAAAGCGAGAAAACAAAGTACTATGAAGTAAGAAATGGTCTATTGTATAGGTGCTATAAAGACAAATTGCTATTTCGAATGCCACGGAGCATGAGGAAAAGTATATTGGTGAGCGCACATGACTTAAACGGTCATCAGTCCGTGGATAAGACTGTGAGCCATGTGTTGCAAGATTATTGGTTCCCAGGATTACGTCGGTACGTAAGACAACACATTCACATGTGCTTGGAATGCTTAATGATGAAAACACCACGAGGAAGACGTCCCGGTTGTTGCATCCAATGTCTATAGGGCGAAGACCCTTTGAAATTGTACACGCTGATCACATAGGTCCTTTTGTGACCTGCCACCGAGGGAACAAGTATGTGTTAGTTTTGGTGGACAATTTCACTAAGTTTGTGTGTTTATTCGCAGCTGAGAACACAAGTGCGTTGTGTACGCTGGCGAAGGTGCAAAGTTTTGTGTCACAATATGGGCTGCCAAGGAGACTGATTACAGATAGAGGGACCTGTTTCACGTCAAGAGTCTTCACTGAGTACTGGGAGGACAATGGCATAATGCATGGGCTGACTTCAACCAGAAGACCACAAGCCAACGGGTAGTGCGAGAGAGTTAACGATGTGGTTACGTCAATGCTACGGACACAAGTCGAAAACCCTGAGGAGTGGAGCGACCTGCTGCCTATAGTACAAAGGCAGATAAACAATTCAGAGAGCAAGACCACCAGGAAAACTCCGTTCGAACTACTGCATGGTTATAGGCCACGTTATGATTTGGGTAACCTTAGAGAACTGTCCACCACTTCAGAAAATTGGACGTGTCCAGAAGTGCTGAGGGCAGAGGTACGTGAGGCCATGGAAAAGGAAAAAGAGCAAACGAAGTCCAGATTTGACAAACACAGACATGACCACACCAGGTATACTGTTGGAGAAGTAGTGGTCCTAAGCAGAGCACCAGTCCACACGGGAGAGTCTACGAAACTACAAGAGAAGTATAAAGGACCATTGGTAGTAACTGAGGTGTTACCAGGGGATGCCTATCGAGTTGCCCAGCTGGAAGAAGGAGCTAGGAGACATTTCACGACCACAGCACATGTAAGCCAGCTGAAGTCTTGGAAAATAGCACTCGAAGGAAGAGAGGATATGGTGGGAGACAACAAAGCTGACAAGGAGGTCAAAGGCAGGCCCCAGAGGGAGGTTAGGATGCCAAAACGGTTCCAGGGCTATCAAATGTATTAATGTTACTATATTATATCAACTCATGTGATACTATGTTGAAATTATATTATGAAAATTTTGTTAAACTATGTTGTGTAAACTAATGAAAGACTGTTAAAATTCAAATATGTTATACTAGAATTTGTTAATTATGCTAAATATTCAATTGCAAAATTTAAATATGTTATACTAGAATTTGTTAATTATGCTAATATTCAATTGCAAAGTTATATACGTTATGCTAAGAATCTGTTAATTATGTTATATTGTATTAACCTATAACCACAAGGGCCTAGTTCGAGGACGAATATGGGTCAGGAGTGGTCGGGTGTTATCTTATAAATATTATGTAAGCATGAGGGTGGCGACACTGAGGGATGTGACTGTGCACTGGACTGTTGGAGGGACAGAAGCCAGTTGTACGGTGGCGTCCGAGGTGTCGTTGCCTCAGTTGCCACTGTTGAGTTGTTCTGAATTGCTACATTGTGTTATTTTTTTTTTTTATTGTTACGTTGTGGAAATAAAGTGATTTAATTTAATTTAATTAAATTTAACATATTTAATATTTTCCCCAACAATGCTTTAATAGGATAAAAATATTTTTCCTGTATATTATTGTTCCTCAGCAATAATTTACCGTGTTATATGCGCCCCGTAAAAATATGAGCAAACACATATTTAATATGTTCACTAGAACAACACAATTTTGGCTGAATTTATTTAAAAATGTAAAAATTATTAATTGTATTATACATTTTTAATTTTTTGAACAATTATACCAATTGCTTCAATATCAATGTTATCGGATAAAAAACAACCGATAAGTCTGTATGTAGATCATTTGTAACATGGAATGCAAGGCCAATCACAAGGAAGTCATTCAATATTTACACAATATTTACATAATATAATATTCATAATAAATAAGTAGTTGCATATGTAGGTACACACAAAATTACAAAATGTAAATTTTATATTATTGTAAATATTTAGTTAGAGATTTTAATTTAATTATAATAACATCAAAGTTCTAATCATGATATCAAACACAATTAGTAAGTATTTTAAATATGTCCAATTGTATCAGTAAAAAATTATCATAATATATTCAGAGTATATTAAAATACCTAAATGAGCTATCAAGATATTGTATATGGTAAACTAAATTTAAAAGCAAATTCATTATTTTTGAAAAACTATCCATTTTTATAACTTAATGTTCATAAATGTGAAGATATTTGAAATATGTACAATTTTGATATGTAAGGACTAAGAATCAATATTAACTATGACAAATTGTTGTCATTTAGTAAATTTTAGTATACATTAAAATAAACCAGCAATCAAGATATTGTGTATGAGTGTACCTATGGTAAACTTAATTTCTATTTCGCTATATTTATTATTCTATTAACAAAATGTATACCTAAATTCATAATAGTTTAATCCATCATCTTACATATGATACGCTGCGTGAAGAAACATGTCTTGTTTCATAGCTAAAACTCCGTGCATTGCTATTTTGTCATCGGCAAAGTAAAATAGGTATGTATGTAATAATTATATTTAATTTTAATGTAACATGTTAAATTGTACTTGGTACCTACAGTTCAACTTCTAACCTTAAAATATAATATCAAAAAATAATTGATTGTACATTATATGTGTTATAAGTGTGCTGTGTGTTCATAATAAAAAAGTATTACCTACTACATTATAAGTACCTACTTACATACGTACAGTCGTACATATTAAACCAAACTAACGATTTTGTTTTTTACTGTTATACATTATAGTTATTAATAAGTAAATAACAAACAACCATTATTATTTTCTGTGCTTCTAGTTTTATCGACGTCATCTGTAACTATAATTCTGTCTTTAAAAAGTAAAATTGCATTTATAGTTACTGATGGTGGAATGGCTGGTTTTCTTCCACCCTTGTTCGCAGTAAGTTCGCGATCGATCACAATTTGTTATTAAAAGATCAAAATATAATTAAAGTAAAATCACTTCAAACAACAAACGTTAATGATGACAATCAAAACGTCACTAAAAACAAAATATTATTCGGAAAAGATTTGTTTTAATATCAATACAAGAAATCGTACATATGATTGAATTATTGAAATAAGATAATGCTGATAATAAACTATAAATAAACGGTGCCTAAAATTATTCTTCATAATGTGGTTATTATTAGATGCATAATTGTATATAATACTTTAGTAATAATAAAAATTATCATACTAATAACAAGTACCAAGATAAAAATAATGTAATGAAGGGTTTTTGTCAGGGCAATATTTGTTGATTATAATTTAAAATATTCACGTTCAAAAAAAGTTTTGTAGATAATCTGCTTATAATATTAATATAAATAAATCGACGGATCGGCATCACAAATGTTCAGCAATCTAAACTACTGTATTATGGTACACCATGAATTAATAGGTACAATTATTCTAAGAAATTCAATAGGACATAATGATATGCCAAAAGAGGAAATAGAAACTGGCAGTTATTTGACGATAAAAATAAAAATTTGATTCCAGTCAATAAATCGATAAATGTATCTTGTAAGTTTTCTATACCTTTAATTAATGTAAAGGACCTAAAAAAAAAAATGTTTAATTTTACTTCGCTGTGCTATAATATTATATCGTGATAATGGGAGTGTTGAAGTCTCCCAAAAAATTATTGTCCCAATAAACAGTTCTTTCAATATTTTGAGAATTGGTTATTGGGACAATTATAATTAGATAAACATTTTATTGGGACAATTATCATTTGGATTTATGGACGTATTAGGAAAATAAAAAATATACAAATAGGAACATATCACTTCTGTCAAAAAATTATTGTCCGAGTAAACAATTCTTCAAATATTAATAACACTGGGAGCGTTGTATGTCATTATTAAATGTCCGGAAAGTAAGATAGATTTTACTATTTTAGTGATTTAACCGCCAAGCCCTGTCATTACCCTGATTATGAATAGCATTAGGAATTTAGGAGTTTATTTTTAGTTTTTGTATAATCGTATTCTAAATTCTTCTTTTGCGTTTTACACTAAGACACTAAGTACTAGCAACTAGGTAATAATTTAGGATTGATTGTTGTTTATAAATGTTTTTCAAATATAATTTTAACATTAAGTAACATATTTTCATAAGATAAATGAATTCCAAACATCCAAACAAGACAAATATTATTGAAGACGAAGAAGTTTTGAATTCTAACCAAGTTAGTTATTTTATCTAGAAAACTACAAGTTAAAAATCTAAGTTATTGTATTATAAAAAAATTTAAAGATAAACAATATATAATTTCACAGCTATCAATTTAAGTTATACTGTTTTATTTTCATAGGACCCAAATGTTCCTCATGAAATTAGTAGGACATTATTGAAAGTGCAACTAAATAATTAAAACCAATTTTAATTAGTTATCAAACATATTTTTTGCTCGTGTAAATTAGATCCTAATCAACCCTGAATGTTGTAAGTACATTGTGGCTGTTTTTTTTTTTAATCTTAGTTTATGTTATATACTTAAATCATCATTGATACTATACTCTATTCATGTTAATTATACCAAAAGCATGTACTTATTACAGACCAGTGGCGCCGATCCCTATATCCAGGTATTGCAGTATAAAAACTAAATTAAGAACTACTATGAATGAAAATCGACTGCAGAATCTCATGATGATTACATGTGAGCCAGATTTACACATCAACAGAGAAAACGTCATTGATTATTTTCCAAAAAAAGCGACAGACTGTTAAAACAATTACAATACTAATAATAAACTCTACATTTTTTTATTAAAGCTAATTATAATTTTAATTTTTTTAAATGAGTTGAGAATTTTGTAAGAAATTTAAACAATTTTTTGAATTTGTATTATAATTTATAACTTTTATACCCATATAGTGTATTATGAAATATGTATGTATTATTAATATAATATAGGAACAGAGTATTTAGTAGCAGGTGGTAACTATTTTTTTTATAGTAAGTTACATTATATGGAGTTTTGTTAGTAGTATAAATATGGGGCGTCTGGCTCCATTTTTCAGAGGAGATGAAAAAAGTTTGAGGGGGTATGGTCCCCTTGCAGTGTAAGAAATTCCCGCTGTAAAATGGAGCCAGACGCCCCATGGTTTTTCTAACCATTTCTTAGTATAAATATGGGGCGTCTGGCTCCATTTTTCAGCGGAGATGAAAAAAGTTTGAGGAGGTATTGTCCCCTTGCAGTGTAAGAATTCCCACTGTTAAATGGAGTCAGTCGCCCCACGTTGTTTCAGGGAAACCATGAGGCGTTTGGCTCCATTTTTATAGGGACACAAAAAATGTTTAAAGCGGAATGTCCTTCTTTCAGTATAAAAAATCTCCCTATTACTTTTACTGAAAATAAAACATGATTAGTTATTAGTTAAACGAATCATTTTCGTTTAAATTTCTGAAATAAATAAAATCATTTTTTTTATTATCATTTTGTTTATTTATTTTAAATTAATTAAAAGTATTTAACATTAAGTATTTTAAATAAATCAGTTTTTTAATATTATTCACACTAGTTTTCTTATTTCTCTAGTAAAAGGTACATATTCAACAATGCGATCATGAATTAATAAGCAATAAGCAGTTACACCTGTAAGAGATTCCGATGCTTCAATTTCCAATTGCACATCTACTGATGATGCTGTAGCCGAATCGTTCTGTTTTGAAGTATCGATAACTACAATTGGTGCGTTCGATAGAAAAGTAGAGGGACTTAATAAGGGGTTTCGTATATTTTTTTCATAGTACGATTCTTGAAACGATGTATACATATCATATAATAAGGTGAAATTATTTTTCGTAAAATCTAAATTCAAATTATCATATGGATAAGCTATTGAGTTAAGAAATACTTTAACGTTTGTTATATTACAGTGATCAAATATACTACAATCTTTTTCTAACGAATTTTTACGTCCTTTTTGTAATCCAATTATGATAAATTGTGGTTTTTCTAATTTTGATGCTGTCTTCAAGTTCCACACTACTTTTTTTGTGGTTCCGAGTTCAGGATATTCAAAAGTTTCAAAAGATCTGAGCGGGATAAACAAACTTTTTTCTTTTTCAATAAGTTTTAATAATTTTAACCTTTCTTCATCATCAACAGTAATATGTGGAACCTTCCAAACTATTTTATTCAAATCAACTTTTCCAGAATTTGTACTTGCACTGGTTATTACCTTTAGAGCGTTTAAATCGTTATGACATCGAGTTAATATTAGTTCTAATCTAGAATTAACTAATATCTTTTTAAAGTCTTCAAATAGACCTAACCAATATTTCAACGGAATGCATGCACTAAATTCTCCATTATTATTTGCTGGGTTTGAACTATTTTTAAAAATCCAACCAGCATTTTCATAACAATTATAATTATCAGGTGTACCTGATAGATAACCTTTTAACGAACTGGTAATACCAAGTACACGTGTTCTATCTACTTCTATTCCATTGATTTCAAGTCGTATTTGATCAAAGAGATAGGAAAAACCGTTATTAGTAAGTTTTACTTTTCCAGCATCTGATACTTGACCTTCTAAATATATAAAGCTTTCATTCAGATATGGATAAACATCTGTTTGTTGAATTGATATACGTATTTCATCGTTATTATTAAATGAAGTTGTATACGGTGTATATGAATGATATTCGATTTTCGTAATTTTAGAATCGGTTTCAAACGGCGAACTTATATCTACAATATCACTTTCAGGCATTCTGCTTTAATTTATAACCTAAAGCCTTTAAAATTGTTATATTTTTCGTTGTTATTTTGTTTACTTTATTCGATGTTACCGGTACCGCTTTAGTCTTTTGACTAACAAGATTTATTTTATGTAATGTGCTTATATTAAATTTTAATCCCATATTAAGATCCGTAACGTTTAATATGTAGATTGATTATTAATTTCTCACCTAAATTGTTTATCGGATTATGATCTTGATCAACTAATTGTATAGTTATTGAATCGATATTTGTTTTATTTAATTTGTAATATATTAGGTTATTTGGTGTTTGAATCAGCTTAGACCCTATGTTCTCACTAGGGGAAAACTCATAAATTGAATGACTTGACATGTGGTTGTTGAATGAACCTTGAGCTATATTACACATTACTTTTATTGAGTAAACACTGATTAAATTTGTCACTTTCTGTGATCGATGACCCTCAATGTGCATATTGTGTGGTTCATAACTTTTTTTTTCAAACCCCAATAAAGGTCCTATACTGTTCTTTACGTTAAAACGTATTATACCATTACTGAATATGGTTGTTCTAAAATCTATTTGATCAATCCCGATATCAAAAGTTATTTTCTCTGTCGATTTTATTCCAAAGTAATCTTTATCAAAATTTGATTTTTAATATCCTTAATATCGTAACACCCCTTTTTCAGTGTGATATAACAGATTGGAAATTTATTATTATTTAGTAAACGATCGGGGTTTTCTAAATATATTTCGAAGTTGTTATTAGTTTCGTTTATGTTTGCAAATGTATTATATGTTTGCAAATTTAACAAAGCAATTTCCGAGTCATCGTATACATCAATTGGTGGACAATAATGTACAGATAATGTGGTTGTATTACCAGATAAACTTAAAGTAACTGATTCTTGCATTGTAAAAAATTAAGACATAAATGTCCACAATTAAATGAATTAAAATCTTGATAATTTGTGTAGTTATATTTAATTTTGTTTCCTTTAAAATAGTTTTGTAGTTCAATCGGTGGAGGTAAATCACCGAAGCTATCAAAATATTCAACCTTATCTTTAATTTTATAAAACGCTACCCAATGACTTCCATTACCTGAAGATAAGTCTAAGTTTAATATATCACATTCGATTGCGAGAGGTTTTTTAGGTAAGTTATCACGTGAAAATACTCCGCGGAAATGACTGATATTAAACTTTGTAACGTATTTTATAATATCTCTAGAAGTTAGTGGTCTGTTAGGTAGCGTATTCATCAGTTTTTTTTCCTTGATCCATTATTATTTAAATATAATCCATTACCTTTCTTTCTTTTTGAATTTTGTATTGCATTATACACACTGGCACTTCCAGACATTAAACTACCAAGTGCTGATAATCCTGCAAAAATAAGTATTAAGGGAATTGCACCACCTGACTGACCTGGTGTTAAAATCAACCTTTTACCAACATTTTTTTTTTTTTAACGTTATTTTTTTTTCGCCAACAGTATACCATTTATTTTTATTTTTGTAGTACGTTTCCGTTTACGTTTACAACCCATTCCTATTTTTCTTTTAGCTTTCATTGCGTTTATTACGGTGTACGCAACGATTTTCTCTTTTCTAGGTGTATCTTTTGCTTTAAATCTTTCCCAAGCCTGAAGTTCTAACACTTTATGTCTATCTTCTAAATGTTTTCTAGTTGCATGCAAAATATCGTGATCGTATCATGCAGTATCCAACGGGTTTATTCCTTTATCACCACAATCTAGTCACTTTTTTTAATTTTGCACCATGTCAACAATACTAATAGTTTGAAATACGAGCTTCAAACGGATGACTATTTATAAGTGAGTTTACAAATCCTTTACCAATCTTACCTGATTTACACTTATGAGTTGAAGGTATCATTTATAACTGATTATAAAGTAAAAATTCATGAGTATTTATACGAAAAAATGAACTTGATTGAGCAGAAAGATAAATTAGATATTACAAATGTCGATGTTCAGATAGAAAAAAAACCATCAAAACATAGATCATTATTACCTGATACCATACGTGCTATATTAGTTGGTCCTAGTGGTTCAAGAAAAACTAATATAATGTATAATTTAATTACCCATGAAAACGGGTTAAGATTTGAAAATATTTATCTATACTCTAAAACCTCAAATCAAGAAAAATATGTTTTGTTAAAAAAAATAATAGATGATATAAAAGGTGCTAATTTTTTCATTTTTACAAGTGCTGATAAAGTTATAAAACCAAACTTAACTAAAAAAAATTCCATTATAATTTTTGATGACGTTATATGTGGTCCGCAGTCAGTAATCAGAGAATACTTCTCAATTTATAGACTGTTGTATTAAGCAATACTGTAAATTCGTAGTCACGGCATATTGTAATAATATAAAAATTAGAACATAGGAAGTATTAACTATAAACATACACTACGTAAACATTTTTAAATAGACACTATTTTAAACAATAATTAACATAGGTATAAGAACAATAATTGTAATAACTTTTAGCATGTAAGCAATAAATATGTGTAAGTAGGTTAAGATATGGATATATATATATAGGGTTATGATTTTATGAATAAAGAGAGACCAGAGAGTGAGTGGTCGTGTGACTCGGCCACTGCTTAGGGCTTAGATTCTCTAAAGTGTAATATTGAATTCTGTTGTGGTTTATGTCTATATGTACGATTTGATCGGCGTATACGACAAAGTGGCGCCCAACTAAGGCTCGTTACCTACCGAAGTTTAAATTGTGTGTGTGTGTGTGTGTTTTTACATTTTTTTGTGTACAATTGTCTGAACATACGAACATTTTATTTTCGTTATTTTACGAAACCAAGTCTGCGCGTATATATTTGTGTATACGATTGACTGTACGGATTTGAGAAGTTTTTTCGAAGTTGATTTTCGACAACAAGCTAGGAAGAACGTTTTCTTCTTCTAACACAGTCAAATTCAACGACATTATTGAAGCATTTGACGGAAAGCAGAGGAAGTTCCCTGAATCCAGAACGCGGTCAATCTCGACAGCAACATCGTTCAGAGCGATATCGAGAACATCAACAGGGGTAAGTATACTCAATTTTACTTCAAAGAAAATTTTTTTTTGTTGTTGCACACATAATATTTTTTTTTTATATATTAGAGTACCCATTATACTAGAAAAATAATTCCAAAAATTCTTCATACTGTAAAATTTTTTTTTTTTCGAATGGATAAAATTTTAAATTTTAAAGGACATGAGCAAAAATAACATCTTAGAATTTTCAATAACAACGTTAACAGAGATTTACAATAAAAAAAAACCATTTATAACTGATTATAAAGTAAAAATTCATGAGTATTTATACGAAAAAATGAACTTGATTGAGCAGAAAGATAAATTAGATATTACAAATGTCGATGTTCAGATAGAAAAAAAACCATCAAAACATAGATCATTATATTTGTTAAAATCAAAATCGATTGTAATTATTTTTAACGGATGAGGTTAATTTTTCAATATTACCGTGTTACTAATTGCGAACTATTAGTATTTTGTAAGAACTTATATTATTTTATTATTTTACTTAATATAAACTGATAATTGTTTTTATACATAAATAGTTGAAAATACATTTCGTTAATTTTACATCACTAACTGCGTCGTGTATATAAGTTATATCATGGTTTTGATTACAATTGAATCATGAGTTTCCTTCAACGATAAAAATCTACCATTTTTAATATATAACCTAATTTATGGTTTAATATAATTTCATTACTTTTAAAATTAATTAATTTTAAATAAAATACTCTATTATTATCAGTATCGTATGCAGTCATATTCAACATTATATTTGTATTAAAACCTAATCTTTGTAAAATGTTTTTATCTGAATTACCATTCCATAGTAAAATAATTGCATTTTGGTTATTAAAATCAAGATAGTTTTTTAAAAAGCTTGTAGTTAGGTTCGACGTTTTTGATTTCATAGCTAAATGTAATTCGTTTAATATAACTTGAAGCTGATCTGGTTCTTTTCAAAAATTTTTAGTAGCAAATCTCTAGTTTTTATATATGAATAATTATTCATTAATCTTATTCTTCCATCAGGTGATATTATTAGAGGTCGACCTCGTAGACGAATAATTTCAGATTTTACGTGAGTCTGTGATATAGCTGCAGAAATAAGTATTAAATCTGTACGTTGATAGTTGCTGAATTCAAAATCAATTATAATTATTTTATTTTTTGGTTTTTGCCTGTAATTAAACAACATCAATTAATAGTATCATAGTATTATTTTTATCTATATTACTAAAATATATTTTAATAAAATAAAATACTGATTTCATAATTTTTTATTTTATATAAAATTTAGATTATTGAATGTACTTTATATATTTTATGATTTATTTTTTTTATTTATGCGTAATATGAATTTATTTGATATTAAATATTTCATTATTCATCTGATTTTTATTTCACTGAAATTTTGTAAATTATAAAACATATTTATTTATAATCAATAATATAAATATTTTATAGACACATAACTTATTATTTTTAAAAAAATATATAAATAAATATGATCATATCTTTTTTATTTGTTCACTAAGACTAACCGATTCACTAGCAGCTTAATTAATCTATAATGATATAAACAATATTCAAATAAAATAATAATTTTTAACTTTGATTTTATATCATATATTTTTTAATCTGATCGTGTTTTACTATGCCATACTTTAATAAGTCATATTTATTAACTTTTATTGTATATATATATTTGTATATATATTTGTATATATAGATTAGGTAAAACTATGATCACACCATATGATACCACAACCTTACAAATCTGTATATAAGTGATCAGTAGATATTGATTATAGTTAGTGTTAAATCTCAACATTGTCTATAAATTTTATGTTTCGTCGTTTCATACCGTAATATATCCGTTTGCTACAAGTCGATAACAAACCAAGTAACACAATTTGATCAGGTAAATGTTTTTTAAACAATCTGTTATATTAAAAATTAAACTTATACTGATTATCATTTATTTAAGGTATATTTAATATATATATAAAATAATATGTCGTACTATACTAATGTATCTGCAGGCGAAAGCTCTTCAAATGATGATGTAAGTACCTATACCTATTTGTTTATGTATGTGTGTGTATGATATTAATATATTATTATTAAATAATAGAATGAAAGTAGTATGCTATCAACACTATCATCTTCTTTAAAACCGGTAAAAATGCAGAATAAAAAAAGAAAAAATGATACTGAACCAAAAGTTAAAATGTCTAAGGCTGGAAAGGTAATAATTTGTATTGTATTATTTTTTTAAATATTACACACACACACACACACACCACACATTCATTTTTAATATAAATATATATGAATGTATAGCAGCGAACAGAATCAATAGAGACGTACAAGGATGCCTTAGCTAGTGTAATTTCGAAAGGAAATATTGAAGATAACATTTCTAACTCAATAACATTGACGGAAGGAAATTACAAGTATACGATTCGGTGTCCAGTAGCGCCAAAATGCGATGACTACTACGTCATTCAACATTATAAAACTAGTGTTATAAAGGACATTCCGTCACTTGAAAGGTAAAAACCATAATAAAAAAAACCAATGATTAAATGATGAACTATAGTTAAACAACAGCGATACAATCATTTATTGATCACCAGATTATTTTTTTAATTTGACCGTTACCTATTATTATTCAACACAAATAAATTATTAAATTCTAATTAAAATAATAAGATTGAGGATTTTATCGTTGATATTTAACTATAACATGATTAAATAATAAAACATATTACGAATATTATTAAATAATGATTTTTTATAATAGATGGAAACATTCTGAAGCTAGTGTGAAGTTGTATACTAGCAATAACTTTCCTGCTGATAACGAAATATCGATCAAAATAAATGAACTTATTCGCACAATTTTAAATCGATGTTCATCGGATCCAAAACGGAAGATTGTGAAAAACAGTAAAAAATAAAAATGCAAATATATTATTATGTAAAAATTTTTTATTGGTAGTATAAATTATGACATTTAATAAAATTATTAAAATTGATAAAATTAATTAATCTTATTCTTTTACTATAATATTGAAATCAATTCTTAGAGTAATTATAACAATTATAATGGTATAAAGTTCAATACAAATTTTATTTTAAATCGTCATTAAATCATATAATATCATATCTGATAGTGAATTATTGTGGAATTGAAGTATTTCATATATAAAACAAGAATCATCTTTCTGTATACAACACATGCTAAAGTCAAAATTTTGAATATACTGATTAGTAAAATCATTTCGCTGACAAGATGATGGTAGAATATTGATGTCTGCTCTAATTAATGAATATACGGTATCAAAAGTTGACTGATATGAAACCAACTTTTTCTGCTTTTCTACAATATGTGAATCGATACATTGTTGTAATTGTTTTAAACGATGTAAATCAGTATATGATAAGGTAATAAAATGATCATTAAATGCAATTTAATAGTTAACTGATTTAAATTGACTGAATAATATATGTTATCAGTTATTTTCACACGTTTACAATTAGTATGTAGATTATTAGTTATTGAACTATAATTGCTATCACACATTAGTGTACACCACTGAAGTAAATCGAAGGTTAACAATTTTTTAGTAACATTACATTCTAGTATTACAATAACAGAAATCGTTTTATTAACCAAAAATCCAACCGTTACACTTTTCTTGTTAAAAGGTCTAATACTGAATATTGATTTTGCGACAACAATTGATGGATTCATATTGTATGACGACGTGATCTTTTTGATATAGACGATTTCTGATGATAATTTTTAAAAACGAATAGAAATAAATGTAATAAATGAAATAAACGTAAAACACAGATGTTATTTACACATATATGATCGTTACAACACATATTTATAAACTAAGTGTATTACTTGTACATGTATGGTTATATACTAAACTGATCACATTAAAAAAAATTGAAGTGAACGTGAAATCAAATCAAATAACGTGTGGAAGGGAGAATTACTTACCTGATCTGTCGAACCCGAAACTGCATTTTTTTTAAATCTAATATATTTAATTATAATTAGACGCGTTATCTTACTTGACAACAAGTTCACGAGGTATAAAATCAAATATTAACACATTTAAGTTGATTAATTCAATATTTATTTTGAAATACAAATAAATTATAAAAGTAATAAGAAACATCAAAGTAAACTAACAAGTAATATCATTTGATTTAGACTTACAATCACAAACATGGCTAGCTTTTACTTATTCGTTTTTTACATTTTCTATAAATTCATTTCCTTTACATAGTAATACAAATATACATTTAGGATTCCATTTTGCGTGTTCGACCCATGGTATATCATCGTTTGACCATTTTTGTAAGACAAGTCCACAGAAAAAACATTCAACTATATCACCTACACCGGTATATTTTAAACCAGATTCAGCTAACGAATATTTATTTTGACATGAAGTAGATGGATATGAGTTATATGTTTTTAATCTTGACATAAATGTGGTATAATCTGAATGTACTGGATATGAATTATTTCGTACTAAATAAACTAAAGATAGAAAATCGTTGGAAAATTTCTGTAAATTCATGGTTACAATAAAGCTTAAGATAAATACTTTTAAAAAACAAATCAATAAGCTAATTTACCAGAGAAATAATAAAAAAATATATAACAAGACTTAATTAAGATGTATATCAAGATAAATACTTAAAAAAAACAAATCAATAAGCTAATTTACCAGAGAAATAATAAAAAAATATAACTAGACTTAATTAAGATGTATATCAAGATAAATACTTAAAAAAAACAAATCAATAAGCTAATTTATCAGAGAAATAATAAAAAAATATAACACGACTTAATTGTTCAACCGTTAGTAACAAACTAAATGTTTTAAATTAACACGAATAGAAATAAATGTAATAACTTAAATAAACGTGAAACACAGATGCTATTTACACAGATATGATCGTTTCAACGCATATTATTGTATAAACTAAGTATATTAGTTGTGCATGTATAGTTATATACTAAACTGATTATATTAAAAAAATTGAAATGCATGTGAAATCAAATCAAATAACGTGTGGAAGGGAGAATTACTTACCTAGATTTTTTTTTTTCAGAAAAACCATGGGGCGTCTGACTCCATTTTACAGCGGGAATTTCTTACACTGCAAGGGGACCATACCCCCTCAAACTTTTTTCATCTCCGCTGAAAAATGGAGCCAGACGCCCCATATTTATACTACTTTTGTTCAATAGCGGTTGTCCGTTGAATCTTTTTGATTATATTTATATTATATATACATAGAAAAAAAATGTTAGTAATGACTGTAATAATTTTGAGGGTAGGGTGGGGCTACAGCCCACCATGTCACCGGTTTATGTACTCCACTGTTCGCCTTACACGGCCTTGCTGATAATCATTAAATTTAATTATTACTTGTAGTTATTAAAATTATAGATCTGATAGGTGGAAAAAAATTGAGGGCAATCACTCAACCTACTGGGGGGTAGGTGGGTGAGTCTTGCTTTGCAGGTATGCTTTGCAATACCTCTAAAAACTGACTTCGGCGCCACTGATTACAACAATGTATCGATTCACATATTGTAGAAAAGCAGAAAAAGTTGGTTTCATATCAGTCAACTTTTGATACCGTATATTCATTAATTAGAGCAGACATCAATATTCTACCATCATCTTGTCAGCGAAATGATTTTACTAATCAGTATATTCAAAATTTTGACTTTAGCATGTGTTGTATACAGAAAGATGATTCTTGTTTTATATATGAAATACTTCAATTCCACAATAATTCACTATCAGATATGATATTATATGATTTAATGACGATTTAAAATAAAATTTGTATTGAACTTTATACCATTATAATTGTTATAATTACTCTAAGAATTGATTTCAATATTATAGTAAAAGAATAAGATTAATTAATTTTATCAATTTTAATAATTTTATTAAATGTCATAATTTATACTACCAATAAAAAATTTTTACATAATAATATATTTGCATTTTTATTTTTTACTGTTTTTCACAATCTTCCGTTTTGGATCCGATGAACATCGATTTAAAATTGTGCGAATAAGTTCATTTATTTTGATCGATATTTCGTTATCAGCAGGAAAGTTATTGCTAGTATACAACTTCACACTAGCTTCAGAATGTTTCCATCTATTATAAAAAATCATTATTTAATAATATTCGTAATATGTTTTATTATTTAATCATGTTATAGTTAAATATCAACGATAAAATCCTCAATCTTATTATTTTAATTAGAATTTAATAATTTATTTGTGTTGAATAATAATAGGTAACGGTCAAATAAAAAAATAATCTGGTGATCAATAAATGATTGTATCGCTGTTGTTTAACTATAGTTCATCATTTAATCATTGGTTTTTTTTATTATGGTTTTTACCTTTCAAGTGACGGAATGTCCTTTATAACACTAGTTTTATAATGTTGAATGACGTAGTAGTCATCGCATTTTGGCGCTACTGGACACCGAATCGTATACTTGTAATTTCCTTCCGTCAATGTTATTGAATTAGAAATGTTATCTTCAATATTTCCTTTCGAAATTACACTAGCTAAGGCATCCTTGTACGTCTCTATTGATTCTGTTCGCTGCTATACATTCATATATATTTATATTAAAAATGAATGTGTGGTGTGTGTGTGTGTGTGTGTAATATTTAAAAAAATAATACAATACAAATTATTACCTTTCCAGCCTTAGACATTTTAACTTTTGGTTCAGTATCATTTTTCTTTTTTTATTCTGCATTTTACCGGTTTTAAAGAAGATGATAGTGTTGATAGCATACTACTTTCATTCTATTATTTAATAATAATATATTAATATCATACACACACATACATAAACAAATAGGTATAGGTACTTACATCATCATTTGAAGAGCTTTCGCCTGCAGATACATTAGTATAGTACGACATATTATTTTATATATATATTAAATATACCTTAAATAAAAATGATAATCAGTATAAGTTTAATTTTTAATATAACAGATTGTTTAAAAAACATTTACCTGATCAAATTGTGTTACTTGGTTTGTTATCGACTGATCACTTATATACAGATTTGTAAGGTTGTGGTATCATATGGTGTGATCATAGTTTTACCTAATCTATAAAATAACTGTGGTAGCGTTGTAATATGGCGTGATCATAGTTTTACCTATTCTATAAAAAAATAACTGTAGTCAAAGTTTAATATAGCGTGATCACATATCACACCATTAGATCAGACTATAAATCTGGTTCATAATCATTCAATATTTATAGACTTATAGTCATTTACAAAGTGCTCTTGAGTAGGTTATAGTCTATTATCCTCAGCCTTTCAGTACTTGTGTAAGTCACCGACTTTATTACAACACTATCATCAAGCAAGGTTTTTGATATTAGTTAAGTTTTATTAATAATTAATCTAAATTAAATACAATATTAATTTGAAGAAACAGTTTAGTTCTTAATTCATTTTTAATTGATAAACTAAAACCTACTTATTCAACGCAACAACATGTACCGAGGTTTTCATCAAACTATGCAGCAAAACAATAAGTAAGATAAAATACAAATATAATTAATTATAAATAAATATGTTTTAATAATTTACAAGATTTCAGTGAAATAAAAATCAGATGAATAATGAAATATTTAAAATATAAATTAATACATACGTATAATATGAAAATATAAATAAAATGAATAAATATAAAAAAATAAAATTGGTTGAATTCAAATCAATATTTAATATATATATACAATAAAAGTTAATAAATATGACTTATTAAAGTATGGCATAGTAAAACACGATCAGATTAAAAAATATATAATATAAAATCAAAGTTGAAAATTATTATTTTATTTGAATATTGTTTATATCATTATAGATTAACTAAGCTGCTGGTGAATCTACTAGTTTTAGTGAATAAATATAAAAGATATAATCGTATTTATTTTTTTATATATTTTTAAAAAAATAATAAGTTATGTGTCTACAAAATATTTATATTATTGATTATAAAAAAATATGTTTTAATATTTTACAAAATTTCAATGAAATAAAAATCAGATGAATAATGAAATATTTAATATCAAATAAAATCATATTACGCATAAATAAAAAAAATAAATCAATAAAATAAAAAATTATGAAATCAGTATTTTATTTTTATTAAAATATATTTTAGTAACATAGATAAAAATAATACTATGATACTATTAATTGATGTTGTTTAATTACAGTCAAAAACCAAAGAATAAAATAATTATCATTGATTTTGAATTCAGCAACTATCAACGTACAGATTTAATACTTATTTCTGCAGCTATATCACAGACTCACGTAAAATCTGAAATTATTCGTCTAAGAGGTCGACCTTTAATAATATCACCTGATGGAAGAATAAGATTAATGAATAATCTATATACATATAAGAGACCGCCCCGATTCACTCATCAACGCCCAGACCAAACCGCTGGGTATAGGGACTTCAAATTTTGTACAGAGGTTCCTTAAGCAACGTATAGGCGCAATAAGAAAGGATTTTTCAAAATTCGCATTTTAAAGGGTTGCTAAAACGGGGATTTTGAGATTTACGATGGAAATTTTGTTTTTAATTTTTGTTTATAAATGGTTGCTATAACAACTTGATTTATGTGTTAACACATTTATCACTTTATTATTACAGCTAATTAAAATTTTGTACAGAGGTTCCTTTTTTGTTTTTTGTTTATAAATAGTTGCTATAACAACCTGATTTATGTGTTGATACATTTACATTTAGTTATTTTTTTAAAGTTTGTATACATTTTATATAGCTATATATATATGTATTTTTTTTCAAATTGTTAATCGCTGTTCAGTGTATTGATACACTGTAAAGTGTATACACAGTGTAATTAATCTATATACATATAGCCAAAGTTATCGGCGACTCGCGATTGCAACACACAATAAGTACGGGCGGTAGACGGTCAAAGTACAAAGATAACGCGAAATGGTGAATACGTGCTGCCTACAACTCCGTCGGCCTTACTCACCCCCCACCATTGACCGATCAGCCACCGTTGTCATCGAGTTTTTAAACGTGAATGGGGAAATGGTATCTCACATCGTTGTACCTATTACAGGAGATGGTGCTGTTTATTTAATTCGCTCTCCTATCTTATGTACCGAACTGAGCAAATGGCCAGAGAAATACGCAAGCTTATTGTGAGCCACGTAACAAAAAAATTGGACGGAGTTTTCTGTCATGTCTCACGACAACAATGGGAACAACTATATGAGTTCCGCTGAGTATTTTGCTGACATGTCTCAATTATATACTTATGGTGGTTTATGTGAATTGGTGGCCGCTGGGCAATTGTTCAACTACGTTTTTGAAGTTTACCGCAATTATCAGCTCTATGAGCGTTTTGGTATTGAAGGTTACCCTGTGTTGAGGATGCGTTTTACGCAAAATCTCTCTAGGGGCCATTTTGATGTATACCTGCCTAATGAGTCAGAAATATTGATCCCTCAGAGAGATTCCATATTACAGCAATCACCTTTCTCTTTATCCTTGAAGAAGGGTAGAAAACGCCGTGCCAGATACACTAGCAATATAAGAAAAAAACAACTTAAAAACGCGGCAAAGACATATGCAATTCGTAATCCTTTAGTGAACAGATCTGCAGTTGCCAGGTACCAGCTAGATAATCCTGAGGTAGGCAGAGCTGCTAAGTCTCGATATGAGCATACTAATCCCCGCCGGAAAGTTGAAAGACTGACACTTCCATGGAAAATAATGGTCAATTCAGGAATGACTTACAATCCTGACCTGGCTTATGAGGCAGAAAAAAATATAGCTCTTGGTTCTATGAACCACAAGTGCGAATACTGCAATGCTCTAAAATGGAAAGAAGAAACCCCCGGAATGTGCTGCAATAATGGCAAAGTGCAGCTTCCATCTTTTGAACATTTGCCGGAACCTCTCAACAGCCTGCTTATGGACAGACACCCCAATCATAATCATTTTATGGACCTTATACGAAAATACAATGGGTGTTTTCAAATGACATCATTTGGGGCTAAAAAAATTGTAACAGAAGGATTTATGCCTACTTTCAAAGTTCAAGGACAGGTGTATCATTTGATAGGGAGTCTCATGCATAAACCTGATCAGAATGCCCAATTTTTACAAATATATTTTGTAGGAGAGGATGAGAGGGAAGTTCGCTCTAGGTGCGCCAATTTTACAGACGTCAAATCAGGGTTGGTCAAACAATTGCAAAGCATGCTCCAGAGTTAGTTCCCCTACAAGCTTAGTCATTCTTGCCCCAAACAGAAGAACAACCAATGTAGTTTATAAGGAGGTGCTATAATAATAATAAAAAAATAATAACAATATTCAAATCCTATAAATAAAATAAACTAAATAATTAATAAAGTTATTAAATTGTTTTTATTTGAATCTAATAGTGCTATCACAATTAACACACACACACACACACACACACACACACACCCACACACACACACACACACACACACACACACACACACACACACACACACACACACACACACACACACACACAAACAATTAAATTGTGAATTCGACGTAATATTAGCACTATCAATAAGATTAAATTAAAAATTAACACACGGCATACGAAAATGCAAAAAAAGAAAGTAACACACGGGCAACGCCGTGTCGGGTCAGCTATTATTCATATATAAAAACTAGAGATTTGTTACTAAAAATTTTTGAAAAGAAACCAGATCAGCTTCAAGTTATATTAAACGAATTACATTTAGCTATGAAATCAAAAACGTCGAACCTAATTATAAGCTTTTTAAAAAACTATCTTGATTTTAATAATCAAAATGCAATTATTTTACTATGGAATGGTAATTTAGATAAAAATATTTTACAAAGATTAGGTTTTAATACAAATATAATGTTGAATATGACTGCATACGATACTGATAATAATAGAGTATTTTATTTAAAATTAATTAATTTTAAAAGTAATGAAATTATATTAAACCATAAATTAGGTTATATAATTAAAAATGGTAGATTTTTATCGTTGAAGGAAACTCATGATTCAATTTGTAATCAAAACCATGATATAACTTATATACACGACGCAGTTAGTGATGTAAAATTAATGAAATGTATTTTCAACTATTTATGTATAAAAAACAATTATCAGTTTATATTAAGTAAAATAATAAAATAATATAAGTTCTTACAAAATACTAATAGTTCGCAATTAGTAACACGGTAATATTGAAAAATTAACCTCATCCGTTAAAAATAATTACAATCGATTTTGATTTTAACAAATATTAACATGTCGATTTAATACTTAATTTCTACAGCTATATCGCAGACTTACGTTAAATCTAAAATTAAACGACATTGAGAACGACCTTTCATAATATCACTTGATGGATGAATAAGATTAATGAATATATATATATATATATAAACCAGAGATTTGGTACTGAAAACATTTTGAAAAAAAACCAGATCAGCTTAAAGTTATAGCCTACTAAGTTAATTATTTATGTATAAAAAAGCAATATTATCAGTTCATATTAAATAAAATAATAAAATTATATTGACTTATCTTTAATAACAATAGATCGTAATTAGTAACACAGTAATATTTTAAAAATTAACCTCGATCGTTCAATGGTCAACGCTATGAATGAGAAAGCTATTAATAATAATAAATAATGACTTAATAAGCATAAATGATTAATACGTTTTTTTTTATATAGTAATAATAATTTATTTATTGTTATTTAATGGTAAATTTTATATTATTATTATTATTTATTTATTTTTAATTACAGTAAAATACAACGAAATGTAATATCAAAAAGAACACGTATGAACGTAATTGGGAGCGGACTTATTCAATTAAATCGGTTTAAAAAATGTTCAAAAACGTTTGTTTTAAAAAACGATTATAATTTCATAGACTTTAATCAATTTTTTGACTACGGTTTTGAAATGATTGTTTGTAAATTAAAAAAAATGACACAACAAACTAGTATTAAATTTAACTTATATCTCGACTGTGTTTATGTACATGTGTTAACGCAGGAACACCGAGATATTTCATTTAAAACAATTTAAAACAGTGAATGTGTTGGTATATACAAATTCAAATTTCTAAAATTTATTTAAAAAAATGTTTGATAAAATTAACAAAGAGGAATGTAATTTTGTAACTAAAGGAAGTGGTTGAGTTTATATCAATTGATGCATTACAATTAAGAATCAATATTGTAAACCTTTTAACCGGATCTTCTTATGTAATTTTACCAGACTGATGTAAAATTGATATAGTATTCAATAAAAATAATAATATTAATTAAATAAAATATAGGATAAATACAATTAAAAAAAAAAATAAAAAACAAAAAACGTTATTTATTCATTATTTTTATTTTTATTACTAAAATGCATGTTTAAACAATTAGCTAAACAGTATAACATTTAATTTTTCAAAATGAACAAACCTAGAATATTCGTTCAAAACCTATAATTCCAAATTAGAAATCGATATTGAAAATCTGAGTGAACTCTATTTTATTTTAGACAAAGTTTTACATCGATTGCCAGATTAGTAGGGATATGGTAATAAAAAAATTAACGGATTTAATTTAATTATAACATTCGGTAATCAATTAAGAAATAAATTAACATAAAAATGAAATAGATCCAAACATTGTAATAATAAAATGGTTAATACAATTAAAATAATAAATATTGATTGATACATTTCGTTTATTTACTATTTTAAAGTATCGTTTACATCAATCCACGAATTATGACTGTTGTTAAAACCTAACCATTTAACATATAATTTGTTTTTATTTTTTTTTATAATACGTTCAATGAGAAAGGTGTCGGGAAAAAATGTTTTTTTTAATTCTTGTGTATAAAAACAGCCTAATATTATATTATTTGAACTATCTTTTAGTTGATAAGTTAATGGATCTGTATTTAAAATTTTAGAAATAGTGAATACTTCTGTTGACCAATTTGGTGTATAACCTTTACTGAAATTATGTTTATACTTAGATATTCTTACTTTGTCATTAATTTTAAATTTAAGTTTATTTGATGTATTAATTTGTAATGTTTTTCTTTTAATTGTAACCGGGTTGATCCGAGCTTCGTGTGGTGAACATTTTATTGTTGAATGTTTTGTATTATTATTATTATATATAATTTAAAAATTGAATTTATCCAATTCCATGAACCTGTTGATGTAAAATATTTGTAAATTTTATTTTTTATTGTTCTTATAACGCGTTCAACTATACCAGCCTTTATACTGCTGTATGTTGAATAATGTCTAATATGATGCTTATTCATTATACTTTGAAATTCATTATTGTAAAATTCTGTTCCGTTATCTGTTTGTAATAATTTTGGTTGATTTTTTTTTAATATTTTTATTATACCTTTTGTACACTCCTTTGCTGTTTTATTTTTTAGTGCTTCTACCCACACATACTTGGTAAATGTATCTATAATAATTAAAATGAATTTAAAACCATTATTTTGTCTAGAATGTGGTTGCATGTCTATTAAATCAGCTTGCCAGAGATCATCTTTAAATCGTGTTACTACGCTTCGTCTAGGAAATATTTTTCTCGCTGGTCCATGTAACTCCTCAGCTAAACTAGTTAAGATTGTCATTATACTATAATATTTCTCTCTCGTAATTCTTCTAAAATTGATATAATTTCATTATTGACACCAGTATTACCAACATTTTGTGATGATGTTAGAAGATTTAATCTAGTTACTAGTTCATTCGGATCGTCATAATAAACTAATTGTGTTTGAGGTATTACATCTTTATATAAACCAGAACCTCTCTTAACCTTTGAGGTTGCAGTAAAATTAAACATTTTTTCATTCTTTGGATCTGTAGTCATAGAACTGTTTGCTGTTGGACGAAATTCAAATGGATCATTTGGTATAGTTGTATTATTATGAATATTACTACGTTTAGTGTTAGATCTAGATAAATGATCGGTAATTTGTGCTAAACTTAATCGAGGAGTTCTTGAGTTATTAATTTTATCTATTTCTTCGTTTAATTGCTTTTCCTCATTTTTCATTCTATCAAATAGAGGTTTTACAACATTCGTCCATTTATGAAACTTTGAGGTTTTAGGTTTCCCATCTGCTTTTAAATGAGCTCGTGAAGTTTTTAAAATGTCGTAATAAGATTCCATATCTTGTAGAGTTGTATTTTTTGGTTCTTT
This sequence comes from Aphis gossypii, assembly GCF_020184175.1. Taxonomy (NCBI): domain Eukaryota; kingdom Metazoa; phylum Arthropoda; class Insecta; order Hemiptera; family Aphididae; genus Aphis; species Aphis gossypii. The sequence continues at coordinate 41,698 of NW_026083037.1, forward strand.
CTCACATAGTAAAGACCATAGTCCTTCAGTCCATGGATAGTATTTATTATTAAAAACTGTAAGTTACCATGACTAAAAGTTACAGAGTAGCCTCCTATTTTATATGAATCACTGGCTTTATCATAATACATACCATATGATTTATCATATCGTTTTGATGTAGGACGTTTATTGAAAAAATTTGAAAATGATGAATTTAATTCGTTATCATTATCATCATCACTAACGTCTGAAGTTTCCGGTTTATTTCATCAGCCGGTTGTGTATTCTTTTCTGTTTGGTTGCTCAATGGTTCTATTATTGGTTTAAATGTTTCACGAAAATAGTTTTCGGAATCTATGATACCACGTTTCATTTCCATTATTTTTCGTTTTATATTTTTTTTTGAGGTTATTAAATTTCTAATAAAACTTTTTCTTAATCATTTCAAATAATAATGTGAATATAACTGTATCGTATGACTATTGACAACACAATGTATATTTTCAGTTATACTTTATATTTATATTTTACTTACATTTATTTTATTTTAATAAAAGTATGTGAAAAACACATCTATATCTTCCTTCATTCATTTCCGAGTTTTATCAATAACCATAAACCCAATAATCACTATGATTCCAACAATAAATGGGACAAATTTTACCGAAATTCAATGAAATCCATATCTGTAGACGAATGATCATTGAATATATGTCGTAAATTGTATAGTCTGTTTTAGTATTATAAAAAAATTTGAGTTATCTCTTACTAACTGTTTTGGTATTTTAGAATATGTTGGTGCTAATAAAATACTGAAATAGCACCTGAATGTCTTGTCGTATACGCCGATCAAATCTTACATATAGACATAAACACACAACAGAATTCAATATTACACTTTAGAGAATCTAAGCCCTAAGCAGTGGCCGAGTCACACGACCACTCACTCTCTGGTCTCTCTTTATTCATAAAATCATAACCCTATATATATATATCCATATCTTAACCTACTTACACATATTTATTGCTTACATGCTAAAAGTTATTACAATTATTGTTCTTATACCTATGTTAATTATTGTTTAAAATAGTGTCTATTTAAAAATGTTTACGTAGTGTATGTTTATAGTTAATACTTCCTATGTTCTAATTTTTATATTATTACAATATGCCGTGACTACGAATTTACAGTATTGCTTAATACAACAGTCCCCGTTGTTAAGAAAAAATATGTCCTCATATTTTAAATGGAAGGAATATTTTGATTAGTTGTTATCATAAAATATGTTTATGTTGCGTTTTTTTTGTGGTAGTTTCTGTCTGAGTAGGCTTGTGTTGTTGTCATGTTTTATTCTTGCGTCGTTCTTTCATCTGTTGTTGTCCATCATGTGTCCCAAACCTGTTGTTCGTGTTTGTGCTAGGATTGTTCGACCTTTACGTGTTCGTTGCCATTATATTTTCATGGACGTAAATGATTTACATGATTTACGTGATGTGATTATTCGGTCTCTCGCGGTGTTGGATTACTATAACGACGCCAGTGATCTTTATATGTCCTACGTTCGCGGTCTGTACCACGTGGACATTAACTTGATCCGTCTGCGGCGTCTTCGTGGGGCACTTTGTTAATAATTCTATTTTATGTTTGTTTTATTTTGTTAAATTTTTGTGTAGAGTTCGAATGATGATTTTTATTTGACTGACGACTTTACTGTAATTTCATATTTTGTCTATTGTTATATTAGTTAGTATATACATAAATAATTTTCATAACCTTATTACACTCTTTTTTTTTATTTTTTTTTTTATACAATTTTCGTTTACATCCACATATTTTGCATACAATTGAATGATTCTTATAAGCTAAACAATTTGTTTGTACTAGTTGTGTGCTAGTTTACAAGTGAAAAATTTTAATTATGTAATAGTCTTTCATTATTATTTACATACATATATATATATATATTTTTTTTTTTTACATATATGTTTAAACATACGTAAGTACATATGAATATAATAGTATTAATTTTGATACAGTGATTATATATGAATTTTTTTTTCTTTTAGCGATTTGTCTGTGTTGGAGGTTGCCGCTATTGAATTTGTCGTCCCTGTCGATTCCTGTGGATTTAGTTTTATTATTTTAATTTTAATATGAAATGTATGTATTTGTATTAGTTAACGTTGTATGTTTTAAGTTTAAATGTATCATCTAAGTGGAATAGGGGGGGGGGGTAATTGGTGTGCTGTCATCATTAATTGTACTGCTATTATTATTGGATATATTTTATAGATGGTAAATAGTATGATTATGGTTAATATGGATAGCCATGTAATATACATAATATCTCCCAAAAAGTCATTTATTAGTCTTTGTGGCATTTTTTCTAAAACAATTTCTTTGAAATATTCTTCGGGGTCTTTTATTTGTTTGTTTATATGAAAGTTTGGGACGTTTTTTTTCCAATCATGATTTAGTATTTCAGTTAAATTTGTGAAAAACATTTTGTCCTTTTGTTCTTCGTGTATAATTTTTAAAGATTTTAAAGTGGTCCAAGATATTGGTAACACTCGTTGTATTGTTAGTGTGTTTGTATTAATTAACTCGCAGGGATACATTTTTGGGATTATTACCTTTTTATTTTGTAATAGTTCGTGGTCACACGGTAGCTTTACTTTAATTAGTCCAGGGTGTTCATAATTAATTTTTAGTTCTTGTATTTCTGTGTTTTCCCCGATCCCGTTTCTAATAAATAATGTTGGTTGTGGATTTGTAACTGCGAAAGTATGAATGCCTATTTGTTTAATTATTGTATCGTCATTTTCGTCTTGTGTTACACATTGGAAGTAACAGTATTTGTTAATTTCGTTTAGGGGTGAATTTTTGAAAATTGATTCGACACATTTTGGCGTTAGTGATATATCTGAAGAAAATTTTGGAATGTAACATAAATCTGTAACAGGAGGGTCACAGTGTTGTAGACCTATTCCTGAAATGATCCTATGTTCATTATTTATTTTATTTACCGCTACGTATGTTTTTTCGGAATATATAATACACGTTGAATTATTTGATTTAAAATGGGCAGGGATATATTGAAAAAGTTTCCAATTGGTTTTTATTTCTCGGATCGGTATTTTTACTTTTACTAAAATCTCTGTTTTAGAAAATTGACATTCTGTTATTGGGATGTTGTAGTATGAAGAAATGTCGTCTGTTGAGATGGCTAATTCATATCCGTCCTTTTTTAATATTTTTGTTAATTTTCGTAAATCGTCATATAGTATGTTTACGTTAATGAGTCTTGGAGGAATTTTCCCTATTTTGCAGTGTAAGTGTGTACTTGATTCCCTTTCATAATTTATGAATTTTATTAACATTGTAATTACATAAAAAATGATTTCTTGTATCCCTTTAATCTCTTTATCTATTTTTGCATTTTCTAACAAACCGTTATCCTTTCTTCTTCGTAAAATTGTTCCAAGCTTTTCTTTAGAATCTCTAATTTACCCGCCGTTATTGTTGTGTAGTTGTTAAGTTGGGTTGTAATAGTATTTAGATCTTTATGATCTGATACGAAAACATCTCTAAGTCTATCGGCTTGTTCCTTTAATTTTTCTTCGTTAGTGTAAAAATGTTTTATTTGTTTTTCTGTAGCTATATTGCAACAGAAATTGTAAAAATCCCCAATGAATTGTATTCCCCTTCTTGTTCTATAGTTTTTGATTTTATTGTTACTTATTTCTTCTAGTTTTTCCATGTTTTTTTTATTTTTGTCTATGTTAGAGTTAAGAGTGTTTAACAATGAAGAACATTGTTTTAGAGTATGACAGTAAGTTGTGTTTTTGTTTTTACAATATTTTTCTACTTCCAATAAGTCATTTGAAAAGTTGGATTCTTCTGTTATTGTCTTTTGAGTGTATATTAAAGGGATGCTCTTATCGTAGGTAATCGCTTCCTTGATTTCATTGAAAAATGCCCCTGATGATACAGTGATACTCAGTGGCTCCATTGGACTACATGTTCTCAGGAAGAACATACATATTATTGTGTACTGAAACATATTCTAAAACGCAAAATGATTAAAAAAAAAAGGTGTTGTTACGCTCTTATTATTATTTAGTTATTATATTATGCTATAATTATTGTTAGTTCTTACTTATATTTTTTTTTTTTATTTACAGTTGGTTTTTATTTAGTTAGTTAGAGAATGGTTTTAATCTTTGAACATGTATAATATCTGTGGTTTGTTTTCCATTCAATATTAATTCTATTTTGTAATTTACATCCGATATTTTCTTTACTACTTTAAATGGTCCTCTGTACTTATGAGCTAATTTTTTTGTTTTATTTGGCTCCTGAAAATGAAATTTTACTAATACCTGTTGACCTGGTTCAAAGGTAATTGTTCTATGGGTTTTGTCATAATCAAGTTTTTGTTTTTCCTGTTCTTTTTTTATTATTTCTGGTATTTCTTTACGAATTTCTTGTAGTTTTCTTAACGAATCGTTAATTTTGAAATTGTCACTAGTTGGTATAATTTTATTATCTATTGGTTGGTTTGCTTCCATACCGTGTAGTAAATAAAAAGGACTAACTTTAAGTCTAGAACTTGGACATGTATTATATGCAAATACAATCATTTTGTAATAGAGTACCCAATCTTTTTGATTTTTATGAACATAATGTGTAAGACTATTACATATTATTTTATTCATTAGTTCGGTCATACCGTTTGTTTGTGGGTGGTAAGCACTTGAGAATACTTGTGTAATACCTAAAAGTTTACATGTTTCTTCTACTTCTTTATTTTTAAAGTGAGTGCCTCTATCACTACAAAAATATTTGGGAACTCCATATGATGTTATCAATTCCATTAAAAATTTTATTGTTTCTGCCCCGGTTGCGTTTGCAACGGCTTTTGCAAAAGCCATTTTTGTTGCATTACATGTTGCTACTATTAAGTATTTTTTTCCATGAGATGGAGGAAGTGGTCCAAGATAGTCAAAGGTTAACCGTTGTAATGGTTTGCCTGAATCTATTGGTATCGGCTGTAATAATCCTGGAGTTTTTCCTATCGGATTTTTTACTAATTGACACGAAACACAAGAGTTAATAAATTTTGTAGTGTCTTTGATCATATTATTCCAATGGTATTTTAATTTAAGTTTTGCAAGTGTTTTTGTAATACCGAAATGTCCGCTAAATATTGATTCGTGATAGGCTTTTAAAATAGAATTAATTAAATTTTTTGGGATTACTATAAGTTTGATCAGTTCATTTTTATTCCATTGTTTATAATAAAGTACGTTATCTATCACACAGTATCTTCGTGATTTTTTTTTATATTTGTCACTGCCTATACTTTTAAGACCTTTTAAAATATTTGAACAGAATTCGTCTTTAGACTGTTCAGTTTTTAAAATTTCTATAGACATTTCTTTTTCATTATTATCAATTTTTTCTATTTCTGTTAGGTGTATGGGAAATCTAGATAAGCTATCTGCTGCTAAGTTAGCTGAGCCTGGTTTATGTTTAATTACAAAATCATATTCAATTAATTTAAAAATACTTTTTGTTATCCTAGAAGATGAGAGTTTTCATGTTTTTAAAATATTGTAAACTAGAATGGTCACTAAAAACTGTAAATGTTCTGCCTAACAAGTATTCTCTAAAATAATTTATTACAAATACTACAGCTGCCATTTCTAATTCTGTAGTTGAAAAATTTTTTTCCCCTCCTTTTAATTTTCTTGACGTATATCCTATAGGGTGTTTTTTTCCGTTTTCGTCTTCTTGTTCTAAAATGCCTCCTAGTCCTTCTAATGATGCATCAGTAGTAATAAAAATTTCTCTCCCGTCTTTAAAATGTGCTAATACCGGAGCCGAAGTAATGGCTTGTTTTAAATACTCAAAAGCGTGTTCTTGTTCTTTTTCCCATTTAAATCCTACATCTTTTTTTGTGATTTCTATGAGTGGGTTAGCTATTTTTGAAAAATTTTTAATATATTTCCTATAATATGAACAGAGTCCAATAAATGCTCTAACGTCCTTGATTTTTATTGGTTTTGGAAATAATTTTACGGCTTCTATATTTCGTTCTAATGGTTTTAAACCGTTTTTTGATATTTTGTGTCCTAACAATTCTATTTCTGATTGAAAAAAATGACATTTATTAGTTTTTAATTTTAAACCTGTCTCATTTAGTCTAATAAACATTTGTTCTAAATTATGTAATGCTTTTTCGAATTCGTCAGCAAAACAACATATATCATCTAAATATGCTACAATAGACCTATATAAATATTCGCTAAAAGTTTGATTGATAATTCTTTGAAAAATAGGCGCTGAATTTTTCCAGCCTTGTGGTATCCGTTTAAATTGAAATAACCCGAAATCTGTTGTAAAAGCTAATTTTGAGCGGTCTTCTTGTTTTACCGGAATTTGGAAATAGCCTTGTGCCATGTCTATTGTGGAAAAATATTTTGCTCCTTCTAACGCCCTAAATATATCTTGGGCGCGTGGTATTGGATGTCTATCACTTATTGTTTGTTCATTGAGTTTCCTAAAGTCTACCAAAAACGATATTCTCCCTTTTGTTTTTTGGGTATAAGAAAAACTGGCGCTGCATAATTACTTTTGCTAGGTTCTATTATATCGGCTCTAATCATTTCGTCAATTAAAAGTCTAAGTTTTTCTCTTTGCGCGGGTGAAACTCTATAAGGTGCCTGAAATGTCGGATTTTCCGAACTTAATTTTACTTCACATTCTTCTACCTTTGCACAATTTAAATCAAGTTGATCAGAAGTAAATAAATGTTTATATTTGGATATTAAAATCAATACTTTTGCCTTTTGTTCTTTTGTTAAATCGTTTGATATTTGTATTACTGTCCCTTGTTTATCGGTTATTTCATTTGGAAAATTATTTATTGTAAAAACGTTAGTATTTTGTTGTATTTCACCTATTACCGTGCCTTCATATATTTTTGTGTATAAATTTGAAAAATTGTAAATTGGAATAGTTGTTTCATTTTTCTTTAAACTATTTGTTTCTAATTTTAAATAATGTTTTTGACTTAAGCGATTCACTGGATTTATAATCATTTGTTCATTGTCTATTTTTATATCCGTTTTAATTTGTATATTAGTTATTACTTTCGGTGGAATTAAAATATCTTGAGTTACTATATTTTTCCTACTATATTTTCTCTTTCTTTTCCTATGTTAGTTATCCCATTGTATTCAACCCATATTTTGTTCCATTTTAATACTATCTCCCGTTTTAAAATTTATTGCTTTGTTATCAAAGTCTATAACTAAATTATATTTCAAACAAAAATTATTACCTAATAAAAATTCGCATGTTAAACCTTTGATTACGTAAGCCTTAATTTCGTATTCCGTTCCTAATATGTTTATTTTTAGTTGTGTCGTACCCATATTTTCTAGAATAGAGTTGTCAGCTCCTGTAATAGTTGTTTGTTTTTCTGGTGTTATTAAATTTTTATTTTTATGAAAGAATACTCAATACAAGATATATTTGAACCTGTGTCTATTATTGCTTGTTTTTTTTTATTTTGAAATTGTATTTCTATGGATAAAACCTGGTTTTTCTTTTTAATGTTATCTAATTTTGTTAATAATTCATTTTTATTTTGTCCGAGGTTGTTTTCAAGTTCTTTTTTATATTGGTTAATTTTTTCTATGTGACCTATTTGTATATTATCATACCAGTTTTTTACAAAAAGTATATGTTGTTCTTTTTCTTTATTTGCTATTTCAGTAAACTGTTTTTTTTCTTCCCGAGTTTGTTGTCCGATTTTTGCTTCAAACCCGGTCTCTCTTAGTTTTTTACATTATCACACTGTGTTGCATAGTGTCCTCTTCTCTCACATTTATAACACGTTATATTTTCCATTTCACCTCTCATTTCTTTTTGTTTATCTTTATTTCTATATTGTTCCGGTGTCCTCGATCTGCTTTGTCTATCTCGACTATCTTGTCTCTTATAATTATCTCTTTGTGATTCTCTAGTGTAACTTTGTTCACGTGAGTCTGGTCTCTCTCTTGAATATGATCTATCTCTATTTCTACGCTGATTATCTCTCGAAAAAGATCGGTTTCTATTATATCTTCTTGAATCCCTGCTTGATTCTCGCGATCTTCCTGGGTATGGACTTTTGTATCTATATTCTGGTTTCCTATAGTAATCTTTATTTCTATTATAATCACGGCCTCTTGTCTCATTATTTCTATAGTAACTCTTGTCTTCATAATCGTCATAATATCTATTTTCTCTAAAATCTACAGATCTATTTGTATTCTTTCCCAGCATATTCATTCTTTTAACTTCTTCCGTAAGTTGTTCTATTTTTAATAATAAGTTTTCAGTGTGTTCCTCGTTCTTTTTTATTTCTTTATTTTTATGAAACTCTTGTAATTTAGTCACTTGTAAATTTAGTAAGTCAGTGTAATTGTTAATTGTCGGGCCTCTGTTATTAATTCTATGTTGCATAAGTTCGTATTTTTTTAGATTTTCTTTTAATTTTTTTAAAGTTGTATTATCTTGCATAGAAATTGTATGTAAAATATTCTCTTTTAGTCCTTTTAAAATGTAAATGCATATATCCTCTTCTTTCATGTGAGTTTCAATTTGTCTGCACAAACTTTCGATCTCAGTCATGAAACTTGTTGCTGACTCTGATTCTCCCTGTCTCCTATTTTCTAAATTTGTCTTTAAAATGGTAGTGTAATCAATAGGTAGATATTGATCAATAAACGCATCCTCTATCTCTTTCCATGTCCAGTTTGTTTTTAAATTATTTAAATTGTCTAAGAAATTGCTCGCAGTTCCTTTTACAAACATTGGTAAAAATTTTAGTTTATCTTTTTCGTCCCAGTTATTAAAGTCAGTTATCATAGAATATTGTTTTAAGAATTTTTTTACGTCCTCATTGCCTGTAAAATAGTCGGGTGTCATTTGTAAATTTCTTTTTCTGTCGGTCATGTTTTGTAAAATTTTTAACTCGTTAGATGATTGTTTTTTTTTATTTTTATCGTCGAATGACACTTCTTTATTTTTTTTGTTGTCAGAAGTAATATGATTTTCACAAGTATTATTGCTAATTTTTAAAGTATTTAAATTGTTTTCTTTTTCTGAATTTTCTGGGAGAATATTCTTATCTTTGTTATGGAAACTTTTATTTAAAATGTTAAACCTATCGAAATTGTCACTACTGTTTCCTTCTGTGTTTTGTTCGTTAAAATTTAATGATTCATATATGTTGTCAGAGTTATTTATGTATTGATTTTTATCGTTATTTATAATTTTTTCGATTGTATTAGTTATGTCCTGAGCTTTGGTATTGATATTTTCATATAATTGTTTTGATTTCTCTACTTCCTCTTCGTTTTTAAGTTATAATAGTCATTCTCTTCCTCTGAATTTTCCTCAAGCTCAATACCTTCTATTTTGATTCTATTTTCCACTGAGATATTAATTACAGCCTGTTTTTCTCTTTCTGTTAAAGTTTCTCTAATATCGTCAAGTTCTATGTTACCTTTAAAATATTTTGATAAACGAGCTCTCAATTCTCGAACTGTTCCTGTTGATTTTAAATTTTGTGATATACAAATGTCAATTAACTCTGGTTTTTTTTTATTGTAAATCTCTGTTAACGTTGTTATTGAAAATTCTAAGATGTTATTTTTGCTCATGTCCTTTAAAATTTAAAATTTTTATCCATTCGAAAAAAAAAAATTTTACAGTATGAAGAATTTTTGGAATTATTTTTCTAGTATAATGGGTACTCTAATATATAAAAAAAAAAATATTATGTGTGCAACAACAAAAAAAAATTTTCTTTGAAGTAAAATTGAGTATACTTACCCCTGTTGATGTTCTCGATATCGCTCTGAACGATGTTGCTGTCGAGATTGACCGCGTTCTGGATTCAGGGAACTTCCTCTGCTTTCCGTCAAATGCTTCAATAATGTCGTTGAATTTGACTGTGTTAGAAGAAGAAAACGTTCTTCCTAGCTTGTTGTCGAAAATCAACTTCGAAAAAACTTTCAAATCCGATATACAGTCAATCGTATACACAAATATATACGCGCAGACTTGGTTTCGTAAAATAACGAAAATAAAATGTTCGTATGTTCAGACAATTGTACACACAAAAATGTAAAAACACACACACACACACACAATTTAAACTTCGGTAGGTAACGAGCCTTAGTTGGGCGCCACTTTGTCGTATACGCCGATCAAATCGTACATATAGACATAAACACACAACAGAATTCAATATTACACTTTAGAGAATCTAAGCCCTAAGCAGTGGCCGAGTCACACGACCACTCACTCTCTGGTCTCTCTTTATTCATAAAATCATAACCCTATATATATATATCCATATCTTAACCTACTTACACATATTTATTGCTTACATGCTAAAAGTTATTACAATTATTGTTCTTATACCTATGTTAATTATTGTTTAAAATAGTGTCTATTTAAAAATGTTTACGTAGTGTATGTTTATAGTTAATACTTCCTATGTTCTAATTTTTATATTATTACAATATGCCGTGACTACGAATTTACAGTATTGCTTAATACAACAGTCTATAAATTGGAAGTATTCTTTATTACTGACTGCGGACCACATATAACGTCATCAAAAATTATAATGGAATTTTTTTAGTTAGTTTGGTTTATAACTTATCAGCACTTGTAAAAATTGAAAAAAATAGCACCTTTTATATCATATATTATTTTTTTTAACAAAACATATTTTTCGTGATTGAGTTAGAGTATAGATAAATATTTTCAAATCTTAACCGTTTTCATGGTAAATTATTAAATTATACTTATATTAGTTTTTCTGAACCTAGGACCAACTAATATAGCACGTATGGTATCAGGTATAATGATCTATGTTTTGATGGTTTTTTTTCTATCTGAACATCGACATTTGTAATATCTAATTTATCTTTCTGCTCAATCAAGTTCATTTTTTCGTATAAATACTCATGAATTTTTACTTTATAATCAGTTATAAATGATACCTTCAACTCATAAGTGTAAATCAGGTAAGATTGGTAAAGGATTTGTAAACTCACTTATAAATAGTCATCCGTTTGAAGCTCGTATTTCAAACTATTAGTATTGTTGACATGGTGCAAAATTAAAAAAAGTGACTAGATTGTGGTGATAAAGGAATAAACCCGTTGGATACTGCATGATACGATCACGATATTTTGCATGCAACTAGAAAACATTTAGAAGATAGCCATAAAGTGTTAGAACTTCAGGCTTGGGAAAGATTTAAAGCAAAAGATACACCTAGAAAAGAGAAATCGTTGCGTACACCGTAATAAACGCAATGAAAGCTAAAAGAAAAATAGGAATGGGTTGTAAACGTAAACGGAAACGTACTACAAAAATAAAATAAATGGTATACTGTTGGCGAAAAAAAAATAACGTTTAAAAAAAAAAAAATGTTGGTAAAAGGTTGATTTTAACACCAGGTCAGTCAGGTGGTGCAATTCCCTTAATACTTATTTTTGCAGGATTATCAGCACTTGGTAGTTTAAGTCTGGAAGTGCCAGTGTGTATAATGCAATACAAAATTCAAAAAGAAAGAAAGGTAATGGATTATATTTAAATAATAATGGATCAAGGAAAAAAAACTGATGAATACGCTACCTAACAGACCACTAACTTCTAGAGATATTATAAAATACGTTACAAAGTTTAATATCAGTCATTTCCGCGGAGTATTTTCACGTGATAACTTACCTAAAAAACCTCTCGCAATCGAATGTGATATATTAAACTTAGACTTATCTTCAGGTAATGGAAGTCATTGGGTAGCGTTTTATAAAATAAAGATAAGGTTGAATATTTTGATAGCTTCGGTGATTTACCTCCACCGATTGAACTACAAAACTATTTTAAAGGAAACAAAATTAAATATAACTACACAAATTATCAAGATTTTAATTCATTTAATTGTGGACATTTATGTCTTAATTTTTTACAATGCAAGAATCAGTTACTTTAAGTTTATCTGGTAATACAACCACATTATCTGTACATTATTGTCCACCAATTGATGTATACGATGACTCGGAAATTGCTTTGTTAAATTTGCAAACATATAATACATTTGCAAACATAAACGAAACTAATAACAACTTCTAAGTATATTTAGAAAACCCCGATTGTTGCCGCCGTAGCATAAAATAATAAAAGCAAATAATGCAAAATACGAACAGCCGATCGACACACACACACACAAACAATCGCGCTCACCAGCCATTAATTTTATATTTATTTTTGTTCTAATTATATTTGTGTATTGTGAATTATATAATATGCAGATCAGGTATCGGCGCGTTATTTGCTGCCGCCGGCTCGTGAGCTTAACACAGCCGCCGCCGCAATGTCTTGTCTTTCGCCGTCCGTCGTGTGAGATAGTTCGCCGTCAATATTAATATACCGAATAAAATCGTATTTTTTTTATAAAAAGTTTTGTGATTGTCACTGGCGCCAATCGCCACGTATACCTTCTTTTTTATATATTACTTATACTTTATATTACATTGCGTGGGTGCTAATCGCCACACCATATTATTATATTATTACTAATTACATTATCTTTTTATTATTGTGAGCCACAAGGGCATTATTATTATATTGTTGTGTAGATTTTACGTGTGTAAATCGTCAAAGACTTTGAAATAATATTTTGAGACAATTTAGGCTAAGATGATTTTATTTTTATGCCATTATAAGAAAATATGTTGTTAAATTAAATTTTAAACTTAAGAATAAACATGTTATTTAATTGAATAGAAATGTTGCTTATTAAAATAAATACTGTTAATTAGTAAAACATAATTGAAAAAATACCTAATTATACTTCTTTAAAATATTTTTAATTTGTTCTTATTTTAATTTGAAAATGTTTACATAAGTACTATTATATAATATGATAATTATCACATAGGTACGATTATCAAGCTAAGAAAAATCCATAAGTGGAATTCAAAAACAAAAAAATTCATTTAATTTGATGAGCCTATTCTTAATTTGATATCCTCATATATTTATTTTTAAATTTGAGGAGGTTTTGATTCTGTTTAAGAAAAGTTGATTCCCTTAAATTTTATTTTGTTTTGTTTTCATGGAAAATACATACATACTAAAAAAGTACACGATGAACTGAAAAGAGGGCCGGATTTATTTCATTACCTCGGGCTGAACCGAATTCCCAGTCCGACCCTGATGCCAACACATTTACTGTTTTAAATTGTTTTAAATGAAATATCTCGGTGTTCCTGTGTTAATACATGTACATAAACACGGTCGAGATATAAGTTAAATTTAATACTAGTTTGTTGTGTCATTTTTTTTAATTTACAAACAATCATTTCAAAACCGTAGTCAAAAAATTGATTAAAGTCTATGAAATTATAATCGTTTTTTAAAACAAACGTTTTTGAACATTTTTTAACAGTTTAACTGCTACGTCATTTTTCAGTACATTGCCAAAAGCGCCACGTGTACCATTTTTGGTACACTTGTTGTTTTTTCAATAAGTTTTTGTGTACCAGTAGTGGTACACGGGAGTCTTTGCCAAAAAGTGTTAAGTGTACCTACTATGGTACACGTAAATACAATTTTAACACAGGAAAATATTTCGTAGCCCACCAGACAAACAAATTTTCGACCAGCCCATAGATATCTTATAAATTCATTTTTTAAGGTAAAAAAAAATAAAAAAAAAAACAATTTTAATTTTAAATAATGTATGTATTCTAATAATATTATAATTATAATTTAATTATATTACATTTTATAATATATATTATGATTAGAAATATAACTAATGATTATTTTACTTTAATATTATGGTTCGTTGAAAAGCATTGTAGACAATAATATCGTTCACATACTTCACATTTTGTGTGTACACGTTTTGCTTTTTTTCTTGCATTGATCGTGCCTATAACAAAATAAAATCAAAATAGTAGAAATATACATCGCCCCAATAATATTCAATAATTTAATGTTTTACCTTCTTCACGGCAACATTGCTTGTAGCATTCATAGCATCTTGCCCTTTTTTTATCTTTGACTAAAGTATGGTGTGGTATAATTGTCGATGTTTGTTGCGAGTTGACCTCTTTTTTTTTAACCATGTCGAGAACAATGTCTTCTCTAAATTGTGTAATAGATTTGTTGTTATTGGTGACTGCTTTGTAAAGACTAAATGCATTTACTAATGCTGTATTACATATTATGTCAAAGGCTACTTTACGATACCATTTTACTCCTTTACGCAAACAGGTGTGGTAAGAACCTATCTGATCACTTACATCAATCAATCCTTTGCCACGGTTATAATCAATAATCACATTAGGTTTTATTTTTTTTCCACGTTTCATTTGAACTTCGTTCATTGAATTACCATGTTTAGTTGAAATCATGAGAACATCTCTTCTATCTTTCCATTTTAGAACTGTTACACCAAGGCCATTCTGTTTAGCTATCATTTCACCTCTTTTCAATTTTGTTGTCACTATTTCTTTTGGAATCCGTTTTCTGTTTTTTCGTAAAGTTCCCACCAAATGAGTATTTCTATCCAATAATTTTTCAGCAAGGTCTATACTGTTGTACCAATTATCGGCATATAAAGTTCGTCCAAAATCTAAGTAGTCCGATAATAGTTCAAACACCACTTTAGTAGCAACTGAAGTATTGTCGGAAGCTTCTTTTCCACTATAAATTTTATATTTTGAAGTATAAAAATCAGTAGTGCACAATTTAAAAATTTTTATACCATAGCGATGTCTTTTAGATGCATTGTATTGTCTAAATAACAGTCGTCCCGAAAACGGAACCATTGACTCATCAATACACATTGAATCATTAGGTATAAGTGCTGCATTAAATTTATAGACAAGCAAATCAATAAGTGGTTGAATTTTATACAAACGGTTATTAGATGTAGCTGTATTATTGTCAGAAAAATGTAATACACTTAGTAGTAATTCAAAACGGTTTTTCGACATATATTGAGGAATGTTGCTCGAAAATAACGTTGTATTTCTCCAATAATGGCCTATGGTAGGCATTTTATCCATTCCCATCCATATAATTAAACCGAAAAAAGTTTTAATTTCTTTTACATCGGTTTCTTTCCACTTTTTTATTCGAGCATTACGAGATAGATTGCATGCATTTTTTTTATCATTTGCATACCGATTAGTCTCGAGTACTATAAGTTTTAAAACTTCGTCATCAAAAAATAATGCAAAAAAATCATAAGGGCTACAGTCAATCATTGTTTCAACAATATCCTCATTTATCCCAACACATTCATTATTTGGATTATAAATTACATTAGAATTTGGTTGTTCGTCTATAAAATTAATATTCCAATCATTACCATCTCCACGCATTACAGGAGAAGCAGAAGACTCATCCTCGGAACTACTGTACACATCTTCATCATTCCAGTTGGGATCTTCGTCAGTATCATCAAACGAACTTTCTGAAGATAAATCTAACAAACTAGAAATTTCATTACGATTCATTTTGTATTTATTACACACGCAATATTATAAAACAATAACGATCACGTACGCGCGTATACGATAACTAACAACTATCAAGGAACAGAAAAATAATTAAATAACAGATAACAATTCAATAGGTATTATTTGTATACAAGTCTAAAAATATACTTTTTTCCCAACAATCATATTTTACAATTTATAATACAAAATCATTATCAGTTATGAAAACGCACTCAACGAGTGGTCAAAAATAGTGTTATTGACAGTTACTATTGTTGTATGTGGCATTTAATAATTAAATAAATAAATAAATTGTATGTGCCAACAAATAATAATAGAAAAACGTTACTTCTTTGTTTAAATTGCGTAATATTAGGCCAATGAAGCAAATGAGCTGAGGCAGCACATTGTAAAATAATATTTAAGGACGTAAGCACCACAGAATAGGGACAGTGCGGGTTTCGAGTGAGAGACGGCACACGTTCTTATTTTTGTGTGTTTGTTTGTGTGTATAATAAAGAAATCCAAAATAGTGTGAATTGTTCTTTAATCTTTTTGTGTACCATCGAGATATAGGTATACTACAGTGGCGCCCAACGTGGGGCTCGAACCCACGACCCCGAGATTAAGAGTCTCGTGCTCTACCGACTGAGCTAGCCGGTAGAACGAAAAGGATCTCGGAAAGAACACTGAAGCAATTGTGAAATTTCCAATACCACAAAAAATTAAAGATGTACGAGCGTTTGTTGGGCTCACTAGTTATTACAGAAAATATATTAAAGATTTCGCAAAAATTGCAAGTCCTTTAACTAATTTGACAAAAAAAGAAAATAAATTTATTGGGGAAACGAACAAGAAATATCTTTTGAGACTTTAAAAAAGGCAATAACAACGGCACCGGTTATGGCACATTTCAAAGACGGTTATCCTGTTTTTGTTACCACAGACGCCTCATTAGAGGGACTATCTGGAATACTCGAACAGGAAGATGAAAACGGAAAAAGACACCCGATTAGTTACGCGTCTAGGAAATTGAAAGGGGGTGAAAGAAATTTCACCACTACGGAATTAGAAATGTCGGCTGTAGTATTTGCAACTAATTACTTTAGAGAATACCTTATAGGAAGGAAAATAACAGTCTTTAGTGACCACTCAAGCCTACAATTCTATAAAACCATGAAGAACCCATCTTCCAGAATAACTAAATTTATTTTTAAGTTATTAGAATTTGACCTAGAAATAAAACATCGCCCTGGCTCATGGAACACGGCGGCAGATTGTCTCTCACGTTACCCCGTTTATACAACAAAAATAACAGATATACTAAATGAGAACGATAAAAACAAAATTAATGCTAACTCTACAGATTTCGAAATTAATTCCGACAATATAAAACCTGAGACATTAAAAACACAACAGTCAGAAGACGAATTTTGCAACGGTATAATTTTATCATTACGTGGAGATAAAAAAAATAAATTTTATAAAAAATCTAGAAAATATATAATAAAACAGGAACTACTATATTTTAAAAATTGGTCACCTCACGGAGTAAATAACTTGTTAGTAATACCAAAAAACTTGACTAACACTATTATAAAATCTTACCACGAATCAGTTTTTAGCGGACACTTCGGAATTACAAAAACCTTAGCTAAATTAAAACAAAAATATTATTGGCCCACAATAATAAAAGACACTACAAATTTTATAAAAACATGCATTTCTTGTCAAAAGATTAAAAATCCAATAGGCAAAGGCCACGGTTTACTACAACCAATACCCTTACTTTCAGGAAAGCCAATGCAAAGACTAACATTCGATTATTTAGGACCGTTACCCGCTTCTAGGGGGAAAAAATACCTCATTGTTGCTACCTGTAACGCCACAAAAATGGCTTTCGCAAAGGCTGTTTCAAATGCAAACGGAGCAGCAACAATAAGTTTTCTAATGGACTTAATAACTTCTTACGGAGTACCTAAATATTTTTGTAGCGATAGGGGTACCCATTTCAAAAACAAAGAGGTAGACTATGCCTGTAAAAAATTAGGCATAACGCAAATTTTCTCTAGTGCGTATCATCCACAGACACAAGGTATGACCGAACTTATGAACAAAATCATCTGTAATAGTTTATCACATTATGTAAACGAAAATCAAAAAGACTGGTCATTATATTATAAAATGATCATTTTTGCCTATAATACTAGCCCAAGTTCGAGATTAAAAGTAAGCCCATTTTATTTACTTCACGGTATAGAAGCAACCCAACCTATAGATAATAAATTAACTACGGAAGACGAGTTGTTTGACTTTACTAAAGCACTAAAGCAACTTCAGAAAATTAGAGACACTATTCCCAAAATTGTCGAAAAAGAACAAGCTGTTCAGAAAAAACAATATGACATAAGTCACAAAAATATTTATTTCAAACCGGGACAAAAAGTATTAATAAAATTCGATTTCAACGAAAAAGATAAATCAAAGAAATTAGCTAACAAATATAGAGGTCCTTTTACTATTATTGAAAAAATATCTGATGTAAATTACAAAGTAGATTTAATTTTAAAGGGAAAAAAAACCATAGATATCATACACGTGCAAAGAATAAAACCTTTTTATGAAACAGAAGTATCAAACACAGAGGAAAATAATATACCTTAATTTAACAAACCAAAAACTAAATTGCTGACAATAATCTTTAAAATTAAAACCTTATACAGCATTTTAGCGTTTTAATATAGTAAATTTTTCATTGTAGTAAACTTTAGTTATAAGTACTGTAAGGAAACTAGTATAAGTTATAAAAATAATTAATACCAAAAAAAAAAATATACTTATATTATAACAATATTTTCTGATGTACTCAGGTATATTATAATTGTATATAGGTGATCGTTTAACATACGGAGCAATAGAAAATTATTTTATAATTATGTTTAATTAAGTCTTTGGTTCTAGATGTTTTTTAAAATCCTCACAGTCATTGCGGTACTCATCAATGCTAACGCAGAAGAAGAGATAGCTGTAATTGTATCTACTGGAGCCTTTTTTGACGAGGTACCAGAGGCCATTTTATATGACAAAAGCATTCCTCTAATCTACACACAGGAATTGCAAGACGATTACCCAGATGATAATTTGGAAAATATAAAAAAAAACTGGGGGGTTGAAAATTACTGTGAAAATAAAAACACAAACTACTGCAACATTGTGAACCAAACAATAGATATATTAAGTACCATAAATAAAAACATAAGAGAAAGCGATACAAAAATGTTAGATTTTAATAAAGGCCTATTAAATAGTAGATCTAAAAGGGGAATTCAATTTTTCGGGAATTTATATCACTTCTGTTGTAATGTTGCAACAGAAAAACAATTAAAAACTTTTTACACAAATGAAGAATTGTTAGATCAACAAATTAACAAATTTAAAAACGTTTTCGCATCAGACCATAAAGATCTAACTAACATAACTACAGAACTCAATAAATACACAAAAAATACTAAAAACAATATAAAATTATTAAAGGATAGTTTTTCAAAATTTATAAATGAAGAAAATATAAATAACTTACAAGAAAAAACAAATCAGGAGAATATGGTCCAAGGTATCCAAGAAATAATTTACAATTTAATTTCAGCAATTCTAAAAATTACAAACAATGAAAGAGATACAAATATTTATTTACACTGTAAGCTACATAAAATTCCAGCAAGGATCATAAAATCAAAAATACTGTATAACGATTTAACAAAATTAAAAAGAGCAATCGAAAGAGATGGATATGAATTAACTATACCATTAGAACATTATCATACATATTATAATTTACCAATTACCGAATGTCAATTTTCAAAATCGAAAATTCTAATTAAAATCAAAATACCTATCCAAGAAAAATCGGCAAAATGGACACTATATCAATATATTCCTACTCATTTTAAGTTTCACGAGTCTATTTGTATTATATACTCAGAAAAAACATATATAGCAATAAATTCCATAAATGGTGAACACAGGATAATATCAGGAATCGGCCTACAACACTGCGACCCACCAAACACGGACCTATGTTATATTCCAAAATTTTCATCTGATATTACTCTTTCCCCAAAATGCGTAGAAGCAATTTTCAAAAACAAAAAATTAGATATAATTAATCAATACTGCTATTTCCAATGCATTAAACAATATGATGACGACTCTATAATAATAAAACAAATAGGAATAAACACATACGCCATAACTAACCCACAACCTACCTTAAGCATAAAAAAAGAAATATTAAATATAACTAAAACAGAAGAACTTAAATTAAATTACAATCACCCAGGATTAATAAAAATAACCTTTCCGTGTAACTATGAACTATTAAGAAATGATATCATTTTAATACCAAAAATGTACCCTTGCGAAACCAACAATTTAAATACATACTCAGTCAAAAGGGTATTACCAGTATCATGGACAAAAATTAAATCATTAAAAATAAACCATGAGAACAAAAAAGAAAGTATTTCCTTTTCAAACCTGACGGAAATTTTAAATCAAAATTGGATCGAGGAAATTCCTAACTTTCACGTAACAAAACAAATACAAGACCCCGAAAAGTACTTTAATGATATAATACTAAAGAAAATGCCACAACCACTTATTGATGATTTCTTAGGCGACATAATTTATTTCACATGGTTATCCGGGCTTACCATAATAATAGGGTTCATAGGATATAAAATATACCCAGCTATTATTAAAATAGACATGTTAACTGTGCCTCCTCCTATTCCTCAAAGATAATTAAACGAATTTAAACAAACAAATAATTAATACACTCTTTACACTTAAAACAAAATTAATTGAACAAATATCACAATGTAAGACCAACTACAAATATGTTCGAACATCATAATATTACATTAAAATATAAACAATACTATCACTAATACTTACTCAAAAAAAAATAATAATAATCCATTTCACAAGACTAAAATCAATACTTACACTTATAAAATCAATTTCACAAAAATGTAAACAGTGAGATATAAAAAAAAAAAATGTATCATAATAATAAAATAACTAATATTATTTTATTTAAAAAAAAAAATGTAAAACCAATTTAATACGAGATCGGTACCAAAATGAAAGCATACACGACGGTCAACCAATACTCCACCAAGACTACTAAACATTAACATTCGCAGCCACAAGAGAATTCAATCTACACAATACAACGAAAAGGATGAACGAAATAGTAAACTCAGCAATAACCTCCACAATCTTGTTTTTTTTTACTCCGTCTAGCGATCTCTTCTAATTTTTCCCATCATCCCACATCCTTTCATAAAAAAATATATATAATATTACACCTACCTTATAATTTCGAAAACTGCTCGATAGACGAAATAAAATAATCATTGTACGAACACCGCAAACAAGAAGATGAAAAAGAGAGATAAAACAATTAAGCATTAAAATTATAATTATTAAATATAACAAATCTCTGATGACAAATAACTTGAAGCAATCACTTATTATTTAAATGGATAAATAAAAAAAAAATATCAATTATCAGTTATAGAAGGTTCTGAAATATTATAAATTTTACCCTATCCCAAAAGTTTTCCTCTCAAAAACATACATTTCATTCCTATTTACCTTTCCACACTCCAAACACTTAAAAATACGTAATACAACTAGCTTTTAATTTTGTATTATAATTGTACACATAACATTGCATAGTTTTAAATTTAAAATATGAGGACATATTTTTTTTTTTAACATAAAGGAGTGTTGTATGTGGCATTTAATAATTAAATAAATAAATAAATTGTATGTGCCAACAAATAATAATAGAAAAACGTTACTTCTTTGTTTAAATTGCGTAATATTAGGCCAATGAAGCAAATGAGCTGAGGCAGCACATTGTAAAATAATATTTAAGGACGTAAGCACCACAGAATAGGGACAGTGCGGGTTTCGAGTGAGAGACGGCACACGTTCTTATTTTTGTGTGTTTGTTTGTGTGTATAATAAAGAAATCCAAAATAGTGTGAATTGTTCTTTAATCTTTTTGTGTACCATCGAGATATAGGTATACTACACTATTCAACGATATTACTTTACTAACGAAATTATAATTAATTATTGAATTATATTTAGTTCTGACTTTCCCAGGGGGCTACGTGTACCATATTTGGTACACGATTGAAAATCATTAATTTCGATATAAAAACACATTATTTAATCACATAATAAACTAAAATAAAAATATCAAACTTTTTCATAAAGTTTTAGGTCCGTAGCAAATAAGGCATGTTCGCTACTTTTTGGATTAGCAAGAATGGCAAATCAACCATGTACCAAAAATGGTACACATAGCGGTTAACCTGTTAAACCGATTTAATTGAATAAGTCCGCTTCCAATTACGTTCATACGTGTTCTTTTTGATATTACATTTCGTTGTATTTTACTGTAATTAAAAATAAATACATAATAATAATAATAATAATAATATAAAATTTACCATTAAATAACAATAAATAAATTATTATTACTAAATAAAAAAAAACGTATTAACCATTTATGCTTATTAAGTCATTATTTATTATTATTACAATCGATAGCGTTGACCATTGAACGATCGAGGTTAATTTTTAAAATATTACCGAGTTACTAATTACGATCTATTGTTATTAAAGATAAGTCAATATAATTTTATTATTTTACTTAATATGAACTGATAATATTGCTTTTTTATACATAAATAATTAACTTAGTACCTTGTAACGTCACAGAATTTTTTGCAGTAATATTATTAATATCATAAACATACCTGTACCTATATTACCATTAATAAACATACCTTATCTATATATTGTTATGAATATCGCGCGCTAATGAAGAAATGACCGCAGTGCTATGCAATAAATGTTCCCCGTTCCCCCTTCATCATGCAGTGTTCGTCGTCGACGTGCCGCGGTTGCCCGTCGCCCGTCACCTCCAGCGCTTTCGTCGCGTCCGCCCATAGAGTATATAGAGACGCCCTATCATAATAATTATTATGAATGATGTGAAGCAAACCAAATTAGATTTTGTTTCCAATAACTAACAACGCAACTGGTAGATGGCGCTAATTTCCATGTTTTAGTCATAGAGTATATATACTTTATGGTTTTAGTTCTATGGTCAAATGTCCCTCCAATTAAATATTATGAATATTTAATAAATATTAATACTTTCAACTTTGAAACTATTTTTAGTATAAACTTAAAGAGTTGATGTATTACAATGATTAAAATATTGATCATTTCCTGTTTATAAGTATAACATATTTACATACAACTAGTAGTTTTTTATTGTTATATTATAATAGTATTTACTATTATTTATACATAAATACTAATAATATTAGTAATATATATTATTTTTTTAGTAATATTAGTATTATATTTACGTATTATTTACATATTACATAATATACTATAAAAACTGTATTAAAAATGGTGAGTTGTGTTTTCTGCAGTAGATCCTACAATGAAAATTCTATTAAAAAGAATATAACTTTTCATAGGTATGTAGGTAAAATTTAATTTATTTAGGTAAACTATATACTTTGTTTTAATGTAAAATAAAATAAAATATTATTTTTAACAAAAGAATACCGAAAAACACCAATATATCAACATTGTGGTTGAATTTTGGACAAAAAGAACATGGTTTTACTCACTCCAAGTTCAGCAAAAGTAGTGTAGTATGTTCACTACATTTTGAAAAACACTTATTTAACATTTATAATAAATCAGTTCGTTTGAAAGAAAATTCTGTTCCATCAATAGTAATACATCGAGTAAAACATGTAAGTAGTTTATAACATAAGCATTCAAATTTTTTTTGTAAAAAAATTATTGTACATATTTACATACTTTTAATAAATTATATATTGCTGGTTGGAGTGGTTATAAACTATTTAATGTGTATACATATTATGAATATTTCTTAGGCAAAAGATAATTATCCTGAGTTGTATAATCCTTTGACATCATTGAATATACAACAAACGGTAATAAATATAACATTTTTAGTGGTTTCTACTTATATTTATCTTAATGAGATGTATCCTTGTACATAATATATAGGTACATAAACAAAATAATTTTGAAGAGTCTATGATTATGACTAAAGAGTCTATGGAGATAAATTTAGATTTAAACCATCAAATTACTACCAAAACAACAGTCCAGGTAATTTTTTTGTATTGAGATAAAAGTTAAAGCTAAATACAAATATTAGTTTTTTAAAAACTTGTTCATATTATTATTATTATATTTATCATGTTTATAATATATAATAAATAATAATTAAATTATGTACACTGCACAATCATATATTTTTTTAAAAACTTACAAAAAATAAAATAAACTTTGAACTCATAGTTAAAATATATTTAACTATTTCAAATAATCCAATTTGAAGATTATACATTGTAAAGGTAAATTTATTAATATTTTAAAATATATATATATATATGTATATACTATATATACATATATCATTCAAATATGTACTGACTTCATAATATTTTGTTTGTTTATTTTAGGATTTATCTTCATCACATATTGAAGGAATAAACGAGTTGTCAGTATCCAATGAATGTACGCCAGTAAAAACTGAAGAATTTATTTTGAAAAGAAAGTCGAATAAGAAGTTATACCTTGAAAAAACTATAATAGACAAAAATGATACACCAAAACGAATATGTTTAAAGCGTTCATTAAAAACTTTATATCATGAAAATATGATTAAAGGAAAGAAGATTAAGCTTCTTAATCAGTCAGTTAGAAGACAAAAAAGAAAAATCGTAAGCATGAAACAAATTATAAGTACACTAACCAAAAATAATTTATTACAGCAAGATGAAGGTAATGTATTATTTGATTCTTTTGGTAAAAATAAAGACTTAATTAAAAATTTACATAAAAAAAATAACAATAAAAAAAAAACACGAAAATATAGTTCTGACTTGAGACGATTTTCTATATCATTACATTTTTTTTCCCCTCGTGCATATTCATTTGTAAGAGAACAATTCAACTCAGTTTTACCCCATCCACGAACACTTTCTAAGTGGTATGCAAGTGTTAATGCTGAACCGGGTATCTGTATTGAAGCATTAAATACATTAAAGTTGAAATGTGATAATTCGGCTAATCCAGTTTACTGTGCATTGATAATAGACGAAGTAGCAATAAGAAAACACGTTGAATGGGATGGTTATAAATACCATGGATATGTAGACTTTGGTGCACAATTGAACAACGAAAGTTTGGAAATGGCAACAGAATGTCTAGTTTTTTTATTAGTTTCTATAACTGAATCATGGAAATTACCTGTTGCTTATTTTCTGTGCGATCATTTATCCAGTATGCAAAAAGGTAATCTTGTTGAACAATGTCTAGAACAAATTTATTCAACTGGTATTAAAGTTGTTAGTCTTACATTTGATGGCTGTCCTTCAAACTTGACAATGGTCAAAAACTTTGGTTGTGATCTAAGAGTACCTAGCTTAAAGACTAATTTTACTCTACAAAATCATTTACCAATAGCTATAATACCAGATCCTGCTCATATGATCAAATTAATCAGAAACACTTTTGCTGAAAAAAGAGTTTTAGTTGATTATGAAGGGAAAAAAATAGATTTTGTTTTTGTTGAAAAACTTTTAATACTTCAAGAAACAGAACATTTTCATTTAGCTAACAAGTTAAAAAATCAGCATGTATTTTTCTCTAAAATGAAAATGAAAGTTAAGTTGGCTACTCAACTATTAAGTAAGTCAGTTGCTGATGCATTATTTTTCTGTCAGAATAATTTGAGCTTAAAAGATTTTGAAGATTGTGATGGTACTATACGTTTTATAAGAATAATTAATGATGCTTTTGATATACTTAATTCAAGAAATATCAAGTCTACTGGTAAAAAAAAAGCACTTTGTTAATTCAATTTTAGTGAAATCGAAGAATTTAAAAATAATATTTTTTCATATTTTGAAGGTTTAAAATATCCAAATGGAGAACTTCTTTTAAATTCACAAAGAAAAACTGGGTTTTTGGGTTTTTTAATATGCTTTAATAGCCTAATAGATTTAAAAAACACAATTAATAGATAATAATTATATTGAAAGTTTACCTATGTATAGATTGAGTCAAGACCATTTGGAGCTTTTTTTCGGATCTGTAAGATCTCTTGGTGGTTGCAACAACAACCCAACTGCTAGACAATTTAAAAGTGCATTTAAAAAATTTTAATTAGGTCTGAAGTTCGTGAAAGTGGTTTGGGAAATTGTATTCCTGTTGAAAATATTATGATTTTAAACTGTGTTTCTACTTCTCATAAGAATCCTATGGATATAATAAATGATACAACATTTGATGGTACATGTGAACATTTAAAACCTGAAACTAATGATAATAGTATAAATGATATTAATATTTTAGATCATGATTATTTATATACAAATAACCACTTAAATTACAATCAATTTGTTAATGAGTGTGTTGTATATATTTCTGGTTTTGTTGTTAAAAAGTTACTTGTACAAATAAAGTGTGAAATGTGTACCACTGTACTGGTAGGATCCAAACAGTGTCATCTAAACTCTCTTATAGCTCTCAAAGATCGTGGAGAAAAATTATATTACCCTTCTGATGATGTTATTATTATATGTTTAAAAACAGAAAATATAATGAAACAATATCCAGATCATAATAAATTTCAAATTATTAACAAAACTTTATCATCGTTTACAACTAATACCCCTTTTAAAACGTTATTAAATCATCAATATGACAATGATCCTTTATCTAGTCACCTTATTCTTTTAATTAAATCAGTAATTTCTATTTATTGTGACATAAAAATAAAATATAACTGTAAAAAAACAAGTGAAAATTTATCTTTAAGGCATTGGTACAATAAAATGATTTTGTTTAAAGGGCAATAATATTGTTATTACTATTATTATATAATTTTATTCTTTAGTATTAAGAATTACCTACCTATTATTACTATTATAATTATTTGTACTGTAGGTACCTATCATATTATTATTCAATATACATTTGCATGTATTATTATTTTTATTATTTGTACTACTTATATACTTAATATTTATAATTTAATAAACATTTATGTGTATTATTATTATTATGTACTAAAAGTTATTTAAAATTCTCACCTCTCCAGACTCCAATTAGTTCTGTTGTGTTAATGATTAGTATTTTTATAAACAATTGGTAGGTATTATTATTTTTTTATACTATTTAATTTGTGAATAATATCAAATATCAATACTACGCCATGATATAGGTAATTACTAATTAGTAATTAGGACAATTAGGTAATTGTTAATTATATAAAATATAAATATATTATTTAATATAATATGTACTAAAGACAGGACAGGTAGTCATGTCACTAATTAAAGTACAATAAATATTGTACTATACTTTACATACAATAAAATATTTTTTGCAGTTTGGCTACCTTGATTTGTTTCCATTTGGGCTTCTTTTTATTTCAATTAGGGCGCCTCTATATACTCTATGCGTCCGCCGGTTCGGCCCGCAGGCAATACTGTACTCCCCGAATATATTGTATCATCCCACAAAACGACGATACTGACCTGCCCCACCAACGAAAAAAAGCTCCGCCGCCGACATCGACCGGGATGGGTACAGTTGGGCCAAAAGCCGTTCTCTTACAAATGATAATGGGAAAAAGAAAAAGAATAAACTCATACCAACATTACCAACCGATAAAAATGTCAATGTTCAAAATAATAATTTAATATCAGTTTTAGTGCCAGCCTGTAGTGTGAACTTTTTTATTTTCTCTATCACCTGTTGATTAATCGTCTAATTAATTAATTAATTAATTAATTAATTCAAATTCAAATTCAACCGCCAAATTACAAAAAAATGGCTTTTAATGCACTACTCGACCACGATTACTTACTGAGTAGTAAGTACTATTTATTTATATATTACAATTTTATTGACTTTATAACTCTCAAATTAAATATTCACATGTTTTTTATTGGTTCAGATAATGAAGAATATATAGATTTGGAAATTGTAATAGATGAAGAGGATGAAGATTTAGACGTTATTGCTGAAGAGGAAGAAGATGATTTAGATGATATTGAAGATGAAAACAACGGTATTTTATATAACATTAAAAACATGTTTAAACATCTTTATTAATCAAACATGGTTTTGTTTAAAACAAATGATTTAAACAACATAAAAAAAACAGTTGTTTAAAACAGAAAAACATAATTTATGTGCATATAACTTATAATTTATAAGTTCATACTCGCAAATCCTATTTTTTTTTTTTTTTTTTCATAAACAAATTTGAAATTTATAAATTTATAATAATAATTTAACTTATTCAAATTACTAACAGTATACTACTTTACTTCTATGGTTCTATTACTTCTGTAGTTGTGTAGGTAATATATTTGTTTAATTTTAATTTTTAATACCTACTTCATTTACAAATTATAACACAAACTTGAAACTTATACAACAGAATTATAAAATATTAAAATGTATTGTTTAATGTATACTGTTTAGTCATAACAGTTAACACTTAACAAGTCATAATGTAATGCATAAGCTATATAGAAATTAGAAATAGAATTATTAAAATTACATACCAATAAATAAAATAAAAATGATAAAATAATTTATAAATTAATATCAACTTGATAGGTAACATAATATTTTAATATCATAATTTCTTAATTATTTGTTACAAGTGTTTAATAATTATAAAATATTAAAATGTATAAATTGTATAATTGTATAATATAAAAAAAAAAAAGATATTATAAATAAATAATTTTTTTTTTAAAATAAATTACTTATTTTGTTTTAAACTCGATTAAATCATGTTTAAAACAGTTGAAAAAATCATTTTAAAAAAACATGTTTTAAACAATTAAAACAGTTTTTTCGATTTTTTTTAAAAATCATTTTTTTAATCAACACTAATTATATTATAATATACTCTAATTCTATATGCAACAATATCTATAACGATGCTATGATACAATTGGTAACTAAATTAATATGACAATATGAATCTTTAGATATACAACGCCAGAGAGCAGAAACCTTCACAGTTTTACCTGGTGTAAGGTTAAACTCCAAAGTATTTATGGACAATCTAAAATACAGATATTACAAAAATGGTGCTAGGAACAATAAAACGTAAGTACAAGTACAACTGATACTTCTGACATTTAGCACAAACCGATGTACTAATCTACACAGATCTTAATATAAATGCTTCATCATTTACTTATTTAATATAATATTAGTTATCATATTACTATTACCTATGTAGATATTTAGTCTGTGAAAATCAGAAGAATGTCGCTGAATTTTGTCCATCAACAGCTTGGGTTAGGTCTGAAGATGTTATAAAAGGTAATGGTACAATAATGACCCGACTCCCACACAACCATTTACCTCCGAATGTGGACATTCCAATGGTTCATTTAAGGCGGTCTATTGGTTTGGCTGGAACGAGTACTGGCAATTTAGCTACCTCTATTAGGCAGATATATAACCAAGAAGTAGTGTTGTAAGTACTTTTTGGATTAATATTTCATGTTTTAATTATACAATTCTTATTAATAGTGTATTATAGTTTTAATTTAATAACTATAAATGTCATAGGAATCCTGAAGGTGCACATGATTATACTCATTTACAGTCCAGGTCGAGCCTCAATAAAATGAGACGTCGTCGACGCCCAGTAAATCCCAAAACAATTGATCAGTTGGCGCATATCCTTAATGAACCAAAGGCTATGCCTTATGTTTCAACCCTGCAGCGCCCATCATCAAGGTTTGTAAATTTTATGTTACAACTTCAAATGTATGTTTTCTTTTTATTATATTCATATACTATTCTATTATTTAGATTTTTCCAACATGATTTTCCATTAATGGTAGATGGAGAACAATTAGGAGTTATATTTGCAAATACTGATGCAACTGAAAAATATAGGGGAGAACTACTTCAGTCCATCACCATAGCTGGAGTAGATGGAACTTTTAAGACTGTTCCAAAAAATCCAACCGATTTGAGAAAGGGCTGCCTACTTACTTTCCATATAGTGTTCAGAAATGTGGTAAGTTAGGTTTTTTGTAAATAGATATTAATTGTGTATGCACTTCTTCTTCATCTGGCTCTTAATATTCTCTAAGTGTTCACCGCCATCCCTCCATCATGTGTATACATTTAAAAATTGTATATGATTGTTCTATTCAGTCTTTTCCAATGGTGTACGCATTGACCACAAGGATGACCCAGTCCACTTATGAGTCTTTCCTCAGAATTGTACAACAAATTTTACCACTGAACTACAACAGACTTACTATAATTACTGATTATGAACGAGGTTTAATGAATGCTGTGAGGATAATATTTCCGCATACCAAGCTTCAGGGATGTTGGTTTCACTACTGCCAAGTGAGTAAAAATAAACTTATGCTCTGTAATTTTTAATGAATTGTTTTATTATTATTAATGTATTGGACTCAAATCAAATTATGTAGTCTGTTATCCGGTACTGTAAAAGAAGCATGCATAGTCTATTCGATCTATTCCAAACTACTGTCGAGGCAGCTACAGTTTTACGCATGGTAATATTATGATTAATTATTCTTGTTTTTGTTTCTTCTCCACTACATCCAACCATCTTTTTCTGGGTCACCGCCCGTCTTTTTCCCGTTGGCTTTTTGTCCAGTTTAACATTGTGTTTTTGGTTTTAGGTGTTAGCTCTACCCCACCTTCCTGCTGAAGCCCAAATAAATTGTCATTTTACAATGTTTGATGGGTTTCAAACAATTGTAGATTATGTCAACGTCCAACAGCCAGTAACTCGAGAGCGCTTACAACCATTTTTATTTGGCTACATACAGAACTTTTGGCTTACAGAAATAGGCGCTGTAAACATAAGTGTCTTTGGGTTAGAATTCTTAAAACATAACATAACAGATTAGTGTCATTTGTTGTAATTCGTTTTAGGTCAGAGATTCGTACCAACAATTATGTTGAATCATTTCACGCCACACTGCTGACACAAATTGGAAAACACCCCAATATCTGGGATTTCTTGCGTATATTAATTTCATTATATATTCATGTTTGTGAATACTGTTTTATTAATACATATTATGTATTTGTGATTCTATATGTGAATGGGTATCAATGGAATATAATATAAGGTAGGTATATCAGGTAGGTACCTATTATATATCATACCAAATCAACAAGTACCCTATGAAGACTTGTGGATGCAGTGGTGCACTGATATGTTGGGTGATGGTGTTATTTGTTGCACAGTTATTAATCAACTATAGCAACAAAGTATTTAGATTCTTTGTATTAATTGAAGACTTACTGTTATTCTAGAGAAACTATTGATAATTGAAAACCAATATTATTTGGAAATAGACCAAGCTCGCAGGAATCTCCAGGTGATTCTCTAAACAAAATATATAGAAACATAGTATATTAGTTATAAGATTAAATATGATTTCAGATAAGATGTCATCTATCTAGAGTAGATAGATCAGAAGTCACCAGCAAAATACAAGGGTACATAAATCTGTTAAGTGCGAATGGAGATTTACTAACTTTTTTGAGAACAGCAGGCCATCTGATGGATGGTTATTACAGAAAACAAGTTCGACCTCAATAAAAGATATTATTTGTATTTCATTAGAGTGTCCGTGTTTTTATGTAATCATTTTTATAATAATCTTTATATTTTTATTAGGATCGGTAATGAATGTTTGACAATTGCAAGTTACTTGGTTAGTTGACTTGTAAATAATTTATTTATATTACTTTTATTATTTATTTAATTTTTATACAGAATCATGACTTGTAAAAATAATATAACTTATACTACTTTTTTTATAATATTATTTATTTATTAATATTTTTATATTCAGACTTGTAAATTTATACCACTTTTATTATTAGAACTTTTAATTTTTATACATCAAGACTTTTTACAATTTTTACCTACTGTACAGCAGAGCGACATCCACTTACCCACCTTTTTTATATTAAACAGTTATTACTTATTTAATATTTTACTTATTATTTAAAAAGACTAAAGTGTTAAAATTGTTACTATTACCTATTAAGTATTACTATTTACTATTGTTACTTTTTTTACATTAAACATTAAACATTAAACATTTATTTTATTTATTATTTAGAAAAAAAACAAAAAGAGTAATTTATGTTTATTAAAATTGTTAATTATTAGGTACTTTACTTGTTGACTTTGTTATCACTTTTGAATTTAATTTATATTATTTTTCTTATTTGTATTAATAAGATTCAATTTTCAAATGGGAAATGGACAATGGTTGAGTAATCAAGTTTAAATTGTATGTATGTAATTTCAAATTTGCATATATTTTAATACAGGATTTTATACCATATAAAATGTGTACAATACCGACATACGGTATAATACAAAAAAATAATATACCATATTTAAATACAATAGTATTACATATTATACAAAGTTTAATACACATAATACAAGGTATAATACGGTATAATACAAAAAATAAATAAAATACCGTATTTTAACTTCACTATGTTTATATAATTAAACTTAAGTAAGTAAATAATATGTATAACTATAGTATAGCCATAGTAAAATAATCAAAGTCAAAAAATTTAAATCTATAATACGTTAAAAAGTAACCACACTTAACCAAAATCTAAACATGTTAATTTAATTTATTGGATATTATATTTTACCAAAAAAATTTAATTGTTCATCTATTTTATTTATTCTAATACTATTATTATTATTCTATTATTTTGGATCTAATTGGCCCACCATCGCCAAAAACTGTCCTCATTTCTGTATATTTTAAATAGTCATACAAGACTCCATAAAATCCCAGCCAAAAAAAATGTTTTACATAACTAACTTTCTTATTCCTTTTCAAACCACGACCTTATCCATCTCTTTGGCAAGACTTACTCCCCCCCCCCCAACTACCAAACTACAACTTAACCCATACACTACATAACTTGGACAGACCTTTAAAAAACTAAGCTTACCCTAGGACTTAGTAGGACTAACCTTACCCAACTATCAACAAAAAACATCCATCCACTAACATAGTAAACGGCATAGCCACCCCCACAAAGCAAAATCGACTATGCATAATATTGTTGTACTATAAAATATAAAATACCTGTTTTGTATCGTCTGTGCATTGTCCAAAGTTCCCATAGTGGCTTTTCGGCATACTAACAATTAACAAATAGAATAGTGAAGGTGAAATACTAAAATGTGAGTTCTGTATTTATATAATATCATGTCCTAAAGATTAAAAGATTAAATTTAAAACCACTTAAATAACTCACTGTTATCGGAACTTCAAAAATGTAATAAATTTGGTTATTATTGTATTGTTAGAAATGTCAAATGGTTTATATAAAATATTTTAATGACTTGGATAATAATATAATATTATATTATACGGGTTAATAATATTGGCTATTTATAAATTTATAAATGATAATAATATAATATAATGATAATATAATAATATAGGGATTTTAAGTTTTAGTGTTGGTAACCATGGTCTAAAAAAGTTTTTCTTTTTTTTTCTCAGCTCTTATCAGTTGTAAGAGAACGGCTACACACTCGGTACAGTTCGGCCTCGTGATAAGGAATTTTCGATTATTCAGAGTTCGAACACTAACCTCAAAATACAAAAATTCAAATTATTACCAACTATTCGACATTGTAAACAGTTCAACTACAATTTTTGAGTATTAGAATTCCTCAGCCTGGTCCCCAGCACCGGATACATTATTTATTCGTCCGTTAAAATTTCAAATAGCAAATAATCGTCTATAATAGTTTTAACGGTCATTTTACGTTTGTCGCTTTTATTAGGAAGTTGGTATTTGGTTCATCTTAACGTAAGTAAAACTTATATTTTTTTAATTTTTACCTTAATAATATGTTCTTAGATGAATTATTGTTTGTAATATATCTTTTTATTCTTATTGTTTATTAGATAATATTAAATATTTCTTAATAGCATGTGAACTCCTAATTAATAAGTTTTTCGACTAGGAAGTACTACATTTACGTAACTATAGACTCAAATACCACGTTTTTGTAAAACAATTTCAACATAATTATTTATTTGTATTTTGTACATTAACAGCTTAATATATATCATTATACTTATAAAGTAAATAATTTCCTTATTTTTACAATGTAAATAATATAATACTTTACATGTTACAAATAACACACTTCAAATTTCCATTAGGTGTTATTAAATTTAAAATTAACCCTCATAATCTTAAAAAAACTATTATTATTAATATAATTAGCTTAACATAAGTTTATCCAACTACATTAAACATTAAATATATTGTCATTCTATTATTTTAAATCAAAAATTATTTTTCATGCTCTGTTGCTCATTATCTTTTTACTTATATTCTTTAATATGTATTAACCAACATTATTATATATATTAATTATTGTTGTTATTATATTGTTTAGGCTTTTAATATTTTTATGAACACAGCCAATGGCTTAGAAGTGTCTAACAACTGCAATTTAATTTTGTTTATCTTATAAATTGTTAAACTATAGTTGGGAAATAAATAAATTAATATTATTATTGTTATTTTATATTGATTAATAAAGATCATAATGTATTATTTTAAAACTATCACTAATCACTTAGTTTTTCTGTTGCCACTATCTAAATTAAATACCAGTGCTTTTGGTCATCATTACTTGAACAAAATTCTGCAGATTGATTGTTACAATGTTTAAATATTCTAATTTTCTATAATTACAGATTTGAAAATACTGAATGCTGCTTACAAAATCTCTTCAAATATATTGAATGCAGTAAACACCATGGATCTTGTTGTGATGGTCATTGGTTGATGATAGCTATTTTGATGACATCTTGAAAATTTGCAATACTTAACTTAACCATAACTTTGTCTTTTTTATTAAACAGTTACACATATTTTTATGAATATTTAATAACTATACAGTTATTCTGTTTAGGAAAATTGAATATGTCTGAAAATTGCATGGCAGTTATGGCTGGAAGAATGTGCAATGTTGTTAAATAAATATTTATAAAGCATATCAAATAACTTAAAACTTTTTCTTATTAATAATTCATGAATTATTAACTGTGGAAGACACTGAAAATAAGATTAACAATTAATCTCTATTTTTATTACCTAAATTATGTACCTATGTGTTCTAACTGAAATAGCTTCAGTTTATGTAAAGTGAATAATTATGAATGAATTATTTTAAGAGTTGTTAATATTATGTAAATGTAACAAAATAAATAATTATGTTAATTAGATATTTTATCATATCTGTGAATGACTGATACTAATACAAATTTTTTAATTTATTATATAGCCTGATATATCTACCATTTACCTGCCACTTACCTACGAGAAAAAAAAACAGTTTTTTTTAAGACTAACTTCTGCGATTTTACTGTAAGTTAAAGAAATAAACGGTTTTTCTCAAGACCAATCTCTGTGACTTGCCTATAAGTATATATAAAAGGTTTTTCTTAAAACCAACCGACTTTATATTTATACATATATTTCTTTTGTTTGTTTAATATTTTTTTAAGTTTTGCTTAGCATAGTAAAATGGCATTGAGAGATCATGACTATGTCATTCCAGCCAATCACGAAGAAGTCGGTGTTCCAAATTTCAACCTCTTCCTACAAGACCACAACTACGCCCAACGTCCTGCTGCCATTCAGATTCAAGAAGAACAAGAAGAAGATCAACGACAGGCAGAAGGAGAAGATCAACCACAGGCAGAAGAAGGAGAAGATCAACCACAGGCAGAAGAACAAGAAGATCAGCCACAGGCAGAAGAACAAGAAGAAAATCAGCCACAAGAAGAAGGAGAAGAAGAACAACAACAACAAGCAAAAACATATAGGACAATCCCTGGCATTCGGCTCAACTCAAAATTTTATGTTGATAATTTTGGATTTAAATATTATAAAAAAAAGTTACTCATCAATAGAATAACTTTGGTTTGTGAGCGTCAAAAAAATCCCAATCGTCCTGTATGTCATGGTTCAGCATCTATCAGTAGAAACGAGATGGACAACCAAATTTTGATTGTAGTTCCACACAATCATGAGCCGAATGAAATTGATTTAAATGTGCCATTCCTGAGGAACGCTATTGATCGGACAATCACAACCCCATCAATTCGAGGTCTCTATAATAGCGAAATAATTAGGTAAGTTAATTAACTTAATTATTGTGTTGAAATACAAATACATAAATTATGCTAATTATATGATAATTTTTTTTAACTTTTGGTAGGCATCCCCAGGCTGCCATTCGCTATACATTCCTCCAGACACAAGCCAGAACAAAAAGGATGAGACTATCGAGACGCCCACAATTACCTCAGGACATGCACGATTTTGCAGAAATGTTGAGAGACCCCCGGAATGCAAATTATGCCTCAACATTCCAAATTCGTTCAACTGCCTTTTTCAATCAAGAATTGAATGTAAATGGAGTAACTGTTGGAATTATTTTTGCGAATACTTCGGCAATTGAAAAGTATCGTGAACAGTTGGCTACAGTAGAGATTGTCGGAATAGATGGTACGTATAAGACGCTACCTCAAGTGCCAATGGACTTGCGATCTTTCCTGACATTTCAGATTCTCTACAAAAGCGTAGTAAGCAATTGTTTATAGTTATATTATTTGTTATTACTTATAACTATGCTCTAAATATATATTTTTTTTTACAATTTAGGCGTTTCCAATGGTCTTTGTCCTTTTGGGGAGTGAGACAGAGGAAACGTATTGTGCG
Organism: Aphis gossypii; assembly: GCF_020184175.1. Taxonomy (NCBI): domain Eukaryota; kingdom Metazoa; phylum Arthropoda; class Insecta; order Hemiptera; family Aphididae; genus Aphis; species Aphis gossypii. The sequence continues at coordinate 78,259 of NW_026083037.1, forward strand.
TTATTCGCTGTGATAAGCAATATTCTACCTTTGAATTAAGATGGAATCCTTTTGTTACTGATTATGAGCGTGCTCTTATGAATGCTGTCCAGCAAATCTTCCCTAACAGTAACTTACTATGCTGTTGGTTCCATTATACCCAGGTAATATAAACAAACACATTTTGTTAATCATTTTTGTCAGATAAATTTAATGATATTTATTTTTAATGTTATAGTTATAGTTAGATATTGTTACCGAAAAGTGAATGGTGTCTTGAACTTGGTGAAGAGGCATGATGTAGCAGCTCGTATTTTTAGAATGGTAAATTTGATTTTCTCTTTTACAAGTTAATATTATTGTATTTCAATTATATTTTATATTTCGGGTACTAGCATTGCCTCATCTACCGGCTGAAAGGGGTCATCCGGGGTGCCCTAATTTTTGTATGGAAGATGGATTAAATACGATTGTTAATTATACCTTACAATTTCCCGAAATTAATGAGGTTATGAATCGTTTCCTGATGGACTACATTTACCATATTGTTTTTTGCAAATTGGTCCACGATTTTTAAGTGTTTTTGGTCAAGATCACCGGACCAACAATTACTTAGAATCCTTCCATGCAACGTTGCTCACTCAAATTGGATGCCACCCTAATATTTGGGACTTTCTTCGTGAGTTATCTTAGTTGTACTGACCATACTATGTTCTCTATGTTGCATTATCCCATAAATGTTTGTGTTATATGTATGTATTATGTGTTTTATGTTTGTGTTATTGTTAGGTACATGTTTAAAATAATCGACAGTGTAACATCAATTCTTAAAAACAAAATTATTAAGTGTCATCAATATTTGTATTTAATTTAATAAATATTTTTTTTCTATTTGCTCTATCTTTTTATTATTGCTTTCATAAGCTTAACCTGGTGTAAAATTTATTTAACACCATTATAGAGATTAGGTTAATATGTAAATAGTAGTTGTGTTGTGAATATTTGTGCTTTGTTAATGGTGTGCAATTAGGGTGACAATCGATTGTATAGAAAAAAAAAAATTTTAATATTTCTTTTTTCCCACCCACCTAAAATGTTTATTTTGATATAATATATATTTTATGAAAGTTATATTTCATTCGGTTGAAATTTAGAGGTCGCGCAACACTTTTATTTTCCGAAGCTATTAATAGCATAGATATCGCAATTTCGCTCGTGTTATCGGCGGTTACTCGCCGATTACACATCATTCGTAGTACACCGGCTCACACATTAACATTGTTATATTAATGAATATTATTTTATCGTACTATTTTACTCATATATTTTATTGGTATCGTCTCGTGTATGTTGTGCCGTCAATACACAGTACGTCAGTAGCCAGTTCGTACATTCGAGTTTTTATTGGTCTTTTTGTTTACTAATTTAAATGAATATTATTACATTTTTATATAATATATTTAAGATATTAATATAATATGTCTAGCACTAGTAAAGATAGTGGAATTTGGTTAATTGGGGGGGGACACTTGAATCCATCACTGGCAGTAAACTTCCGTCTATTAAACAAATACTTCAACGGTTTTTTCATTTGCACAAATACGAAAAAATGTCTATTCAATCTAGTGCTACAGTTACAGCAAGGGAAGTTGGTGCTTTTTGGGAAAAAGCTAAAATTCCCACGCAAAAAGAATGCCACGTTATTGAAAAAATAAAAAAAATACACTGTAAGTGGCAGAGTATTAAAAAAAGTGCTTCCCGACGAACATCAAAACAATTAGAAGCGGAATCTGTTTTCGTCAGTGACTTTGACAATTTATTTGACATTGCTCATAAAAATGCTTTAAATCTCATAACTATAAAAGAAGACAAAGATTTTCTTTTTGCTTAGAGGGAGAAAGGAAGACGTGGAAGTATGGGTCCAATTGATATGAAACTTTCAAAAAAAGAAGAGCGAACCAAAAAGCGACAGCTTCAAAATGAGTTGAAAAAAAAAAAGAGACTGAACGTTTAAAAAAAGAGGCACACATATCAAATTTAAATGATAATAATATTGATTGTGATGATTCTCAATGCAGCAGTAGTGATAATGATGAGTTGTATGTACCCTCCAGCAAAAGGTTAAAAAAAAATAATAGACCCACGAAGGTTAATATTTTAATTAATTCAAATATTGTAACTTCTAGAGTAGCATCTGCTCTAGATAGAACAAAAGTAAGTGACCGAAATGCAATGTATGTTTTATCCACTACGGTACAATCATTAGGGCATAATATACATGGAAAATTACTTCCAGATTTAACTTCAAAAGATAAAGTTGATCGCCTGGCAGTTATAGTATCAGGGGATGGTATTATGAAATTACTTGGTGTGCCAACAATTCCAAATGGAACGGGGAAGCCCAAGCAACTGCAGTGTTTGTGTTACTTGAAGAATGGAGTTTAATTAAACGCATTCATTTTATGTCCTTTGATACAACAGCAAGTAACAGTGGAGTAAAGGCCGGTGCGTGTGTACTTCTTGAAAAAAAAATGAAAAGAGACCTCCTCAGTTTAGCATGTCGACACCACATACTGGAACTTATTATTGAGAGTGTATTTAATGCGTTAATGGGAGCTTCAAGTGGTCCTAATATCAAAATATTTCAACGATTTTCAGAAAAGTGGAACGAAATTGACGTAGAAAAATACGAAAGTGGAATAATTGAAGATACAGTAGCTAGTAAATTAAATCCACAAAAATATGTTCTTGTCAAGTTTATCAATGACCAGTTAGCGACATTTCAGCCCAGAGATGACTACAAGGAATTGCTGCAACTTTCCCTAATATTTCTAGGAGATGAAACTGCTAAAGATTTTAAAATTCGTAGACCTGGAGCTTTACATCGAGCTAGATGGATGGCAAAGTTAATTTATAGCTTGAAAATTTTCTTATTTCGATCGCAGTTCAAACTAACTGCTAGAGAATTATCTGCACTTGAAGCCTTCAACGTTTTTGTCATACAAGTTTATATTAAGTACTGGTATACTGCTTCTAGCGGAGAACTAGCTCCTTATAACGATCTTAATCTTTTAAAGGAACTCGACAACTATAAATAATCAAATATAGTTATAAACGACGCGGCTTCCAAAAGCTTCTCAAGGCATTTATGGTACTTAAGTGAGACACTTATTGGATTAGCCTTTTTTGACAGCAAAGTGACTTCTGAGATGAAAGTTCATATGGTTAAATCATTAGAGAAAAAAGGAGCTGACTTTCTTTTACGGCGTATTACAGTTGAGACGAATGCAGTTCAAACAGTACAATTGTCAGATTTTGTATCTAAAAATACCCTAAAGTTATTTACAGCCTTGGATATCCCCCAAGATTTCTTAAATCAGAATCCAGATACTTGGGAAAATAACAAAGATTTTGTTGACGGTTGTAAAAGGGTTCAAAATCTGAAAGTAGTAAATGATGCAGCTGAACGTGGGATTTCGTTGATTCAAACTTTCAATGGGATAATCACCAATCAAGAAGAACAAAAGCAGTATCTTTTGCAAGTAGTTGAACAACACCGACAGAAGTATCCAAATCCAAATAAATCTACAATCGATGATTGACAGTTTGTGTGATGATTTTTTTTTGTACAATTATGATGATCTATCTATCTATCTACTTTTTATATTATTTTTAATATTAATACATATTTTTTTTTATTGATACACTGAAATATCTATTATATTTTTAAAACAAGTTGCGCAACCAGTAAAAATTGAAATTTTTTATGAACCTTGTTATTAGATTGATAAACAATTTAAGCTGGTGGGACTTTCAGAAATAAAATTTATTTTTTTTATTGTCACCTTAGACTGTGCATGGTACCATGCTTGTTGATAAATAAGTGTCGCTTTTAAAAGTATCTCTAGCATGGCAAATTGTTTTAAATTATCATTATTGTCAAAGATATTATATTTTTAATAATAATATTTATGTTTATTTATATTTTAAACAGAAAGACTGACTATTGTGGAAAATCAGTTCTTTGTAGAATTTCAACAAAGCATCAATAATCTCATGGTAATTGTTTAATTATTATCAATATTTGAATAAAAATAATTGCTGTTTTGATTGCGGTTGAATAATATCAACTGTATGTATTTATTTTTTTTAGATCAGAGATGGCACTTCCAGATCTGAAAGAGAAAATTCAACAAGGATTATTGCAGAATCTGTACAGCAACTAAACAGAGACGGTGATCTGTTGATGTTTTTGAGGAGGACTGGTCACCGAAATGATGGCTATGTTCAACAACAAATTGGAGCCTATCCCTGAGTATGTTGTAAATTTTCTACTTGTCCACTTACGAAAAATAAATAAGCTATGTCATTAATTGTACTTATCACTGTAGGAGGTGTGTTATTGTTGGGTCTGGATCAACTAAACAGCCTATTTCTCATGACCGATCTATACCACACACATATACTCATATACACACCTTACACATCATTACACCACATAGCTCACTAGTATTTGCGCGGCGAACCTAACCACTGCTAGTTGAACTATAACACTATTACACATAAAACATACAGGTCGGTTGGTGTTTGATATGGTGCGTGTTAACATTTTATTGCTGGATACGCAGCGCTTACCATTTTCCCCATGAAACTGTTCAAGAAGTTAAGAAATAAATAATATTTTATATAATAACCTTAAGATCTACTTACTACACATAATGTTATTTAAAATAAATGTATTACTTTTTTACAGAAAACAATCAATGCGTTGAAGAGTTCAAACAGTGAAGATACTGAAAAATTCTCAAATATTTTTATTTCACTATCTGATGTTATAAATCGCAAATACCGCATATATCCAGCGAGGGCATCTGAAGCAGTAATAAAGATAAGTTTGTTCAACTATATTAATAAACAATAATTTTACTTGTTGCTTCCTAACATCACATTGTTATATCTCACTATAGGTATCTTGTTAATTATGTTTTAGAGAAAACCATTTTCTGGCTCAATGATTGGGAAATCAATGTTATATGGGTTTTGTGTCGCCTATGGATTCAACAAATTATTTATTGCAAACGTGTGGTTTTTAAATATGTCAACAAAACAAGATGAACCAAAATTCTTTGGAGGTAAAATAACTTTTGAATAGTTAATATAAATTCATATATTAATGTTTATACTTCAATTGTAGCAATCTTACGGTACACTATGCCAACCTATTGGTCCAAATGATCAACCTACATCCTTCTTGCAAGTTTATAGACTACTGCTGGTTTATTTAACAATAAAGGCGCCTAAGACGAGACACTTCCAAATTCTTAAAATATTATGTTACAATGAGGATGAAACAATGTATATTAGTACAAAACAAAAAAGCTGTTAGTTGCTGTAAACATCATCTAACTATTCAAGAACTATATTTCTGTTGAATTATTTTATTTAGTAAAACGTTAAACATTTTTTCAAAAATATAATAGTTATTAAGAGAAAAATTGTATAATTAAGAAGGTATCATACCTATTACATTGTTTTTAAAATATGATTTGGAAATTAAAAAATAATGTTATTTTTATTAATATTAAAAGTGAATGGCCATAAAAAAAACTGTGTTTTAAGTATTATATTTATTATATTATTTTTATTATATAAGTAGTATATTTTAAGTATTTTTAAATAACAGTATGAATGTGAATCACATACTTTTTGCTTCTGAAGGGCTTTATAACCCCTAACAATTTACAGGTGAACTGACACATAATATGGTATAAGGTATGGTTTATAAATACGAATCATTAAACTTTTAAACACATCAATGAAAAGCTTACAAAACATGCTGTAGCCCATATGGATAGCTGACTAAAATAATCAATGTATTGATGAGAATTCTTGTTTCAATTTTTCAATCTTAAGATATAAAAATTAAACTATTTATATATATTTTTTACTATAATCAATTTGAACATTTTTAAGGTTTTGATAAATATTGTCATATTTGAATTTAAGATATTTATAAAAAATTATAAATAAACAACAAAAGTTTTTTTTAAAATTTGTAATCTGTGTCTTGGTTCTATTTCAAAAATATTAATGAACATAACAGCTAACAGACTTAATTAATATAATCAGGCTATCTGATCTTTTTGGAAAAATGAAAAACTGATCCTAGTGTAGAATCCCTCAGAGAACAAATCGACCTCTATGCAAAATATTCGTTCGGCCAACGGTTTACCGAGAAAACCGTCATAGATAGTAAGTAGTTAGTAAAGTAAGTTATATGGAAAATTTCAATTACGAGCTGAGTATTTTTAGTAGACTTCTGATAGATTTGAGGCTCTGCTGGCATAATGCAGCGTGGGCCATTACAAAAATTGAATGTAACAAAACAAATTAATTGGTCAAGTAATTATTGATACTTACCAATGATATCGATTCAATTTTTATCTTAATTTGGCTCTCTTGCACATCTGCAGCTGTATCAATGTTTATGTCACGATTCTGTAAATGATTATGACTTATGATTTATATATTGAATGATAATATAATGAATAATTTCTATATGAAAGAATTTTGCAAATTGCATTAAATATTTCCCAAAGGTATAGAATCATTTACAAATAAATTTAAATTTCAACTAATTTTAAGCAACAATTTGATCCAGCACCATCTAGTGTAAAGCATTGTCATAAATTATAAAATTGTATGATACTATATTTCGGAACTTATTGCTAATTTTGACCTCACACATGAATTATCAAAAATATCAAAAAATAGTATTCAATAAAACTCATATTGGTAACACACATTTTATCCATAACCTAAAATACAATAAAATAAAATAATAAAATCTTTAGGCATACTGAAAAAAATAATTTTAACGTTTATAGAATTTAATTTGAGAAATCCGTTTAACTTATTAATGCTTTGATATTCGTTCAGTTTACTGCTACTGGGCAATTTCTTAAACCCAACAGTAAAACCAGAAGTCAAACGAAATTTTATCTCAATTTCACAATACCCATAACGGTCATAATCGATAATAACATGATTGATAAACAATACTATTTGATAAAATAGTGCATCCTATCTTCACTCCCGCCGGAACACGGAAAAAGAGATAAATAGAATGACCACTCACTGCAAACATACTTAAATAACGATACTACTGATACTACTGGTCTATTCTCGAATGTAACGTAAGAAAAGTGAACGACCAAAGCGTACGTAAACCACCATTTTTACGTAGTATATTAAAAAACCGTATTCTTGAATTTTTATCGTACATACGTATACGTAATTATTCGTAGTTCTCTTACGGTTACTTATCCACCATACGAATAGAGTGTTCGTACGTTTTATTATCATTATCTATCTGATTTTATTGTTTTAATCAAAACGTATTTACACCTACCAAACAATAAACGTTAATTAAAAGTTTAAAAGTTTAAATTTGAATCATTTTTTCAATTCAATTATTTATTCGTTATTTATTTACCTACCTGTAGTGTAAACCCCAATTTAAACGATGGCTTTTCAAGAATTTGAACAAATGTTAATGTTACAGCAATTAGAATTTGTAGAGTTAGACGCAGTAGATAATCATCCTCGTCGATTTTACCAAGCTCAAAGTGTTTTTGAAGGTTCGTTCAATATATTATGTCCTTTTTACAAAAATTATAATTAATTTTAAAGAATATTTAAAATTTATTTCATATTGAATATGGTACCTATTGACTATATTCATTAAATAAATTATATATATATTACGGCAGTAAAATAAATATAATATTTTAGCGGCTAGATTTTTGACGTTATTTCCCGGGAAAAGTTAAGAATTTAAATAAAATCAGCACTGTAACTACGGTTGTTTGGGACCCTAAACACAGCCTTTATTTAATTGTTAATTATTATTGCTCTTATTTAATTTTAGAACTATCTGATAAACAGTTTATTAAAAAATTCCGCCTAAGTAAAGGGTTGGCTGGTGAACTCATTGAAGTATTAACGCCTTATATGTCTGAACCAACAAGAAAATCGTCAATTTCAATAGAAAGAAAGGTATAATTTAATAAGTAATTTTTCTACGTTTAAAGTAGGTGTAGGTATAGTACCTAATAAAAATTGTCAATCAATTTGATGTACAATTTTAAATTATTAATAGGTTTTGACAGCATTGCGATTTTCTGCAAGTGGATCTTATCAACTTGATATAGGAGATAACAGGTCTTCAGGCTTTAGCCAAGCTTCTGTGAGTCGATGCATAGCTGAGGTCACTGATGCAATGAATATATCTGATGTTGTCAAGCGTTACATCCATTTCCCAGATAGTTTTGAAAAACTTAATACTATCAGGAGAGGGTGAATATTATACCTAAATTATTTAAATATCAAGATTTAAGGCATTAGGTACTGGCATGGGGGGTCTACATAAATACTTTATTATTTTAATACCTATATAGGCTATAACTGTAATTAAATAATCACAAAAAAAAAATCAATTTAAATGATTTAATACTTAAATATGGGTACCTAATATAATATCGGTCTTCACTTATACGACATACCTATGTCCTATATCCATAATAACTGAATATCAATTACCTATACAGTTATACTAAAAATGTATAACTGTTTAATAATAATATTTAGATTTTACGAAAAAACTGGTGTACCGGGAGTTATAGGTTGCATAGATTGCACCCATATAGCAATTTTTCCACCTAATTCTAATGGACTATATCCGGAGCATATTTACGTGAACAGGAAAGGATATCACAGTATAAACACTCAACTAGTAAGTAATAAAAATAGGCACTAAAGTAACCTTATAATTAATACAGTAATAAATTTAGTTTAAATCATAAACAAATAACAATAAATATAAGTTATGAAAAGCTTGAATCTTATTAAAATAAAACAGATACCTTTATTTTTGTACATTCAAAAATAACTTTTTGTATACATGGGAAATTCATAAAATTATTATTTGTATGTTGTAACTGAAATAATTACACAAAACACTATTTTTTATTAACTAAATTTATTATTGACGTGTAAAGTGTAATACTTACCTACTACTTACCTAATACTTACCTGGTAGATAATACTTTCTTGAATACTATATACTATTACTTTAACATTTCATTAAAAAGTATACAATTCAAGGTTTGTGATTCAGATGCTAGAATTTTAAACGTAAATGCTAATTTTCCTGGTAGTACTCATGACTCCTATATATGGCGTCAAAGTTTGTATCAACGTACATGGAAAATTTACATAGTAATGGTCATTCATCATATTTTCTCTTAGGTATAAATTACCAATCTTCTCTGTAATTGGTATAAGATACATTTTATATATTCAGTAAAATATCTTCTGTTGGTGATTCAGGATATCCACTAAGATCTTGGCTTTTAACGCCACTAAGTGACCCAGTGCCAGATTCTCCTGATGCTGGTTATAATAATTGGCATACAAGTACAAGGTCAACAATTGAAAGATGTAATGGTATTCTGAAAATGCGCTTTAGGTACATATTCTTTTTAGGCTAAATAAATAATGTATAAATAATTCAAACATTTATTTTATTAAATTATAATTAGATGTTTACTGAAACATAGAGTTTTGCACTATCACCCAGAGAGAGCATCAAAAATTATTATAGCTTGTACCATTCTCCATAACATGTGCATTAATGAAAACATACCTGTTCCAATAAATGAACCTGATGATCCTGCAAATGTCGACTTTGGAATGTATGATGCACAAATTAATCCTGACCCTGAAGTAGGTCAACATTTAACAATTGGTCGTCGTATGCAACAACTGGTCATACGTTCATATTTTACAAGACATTAAAATAAAATCTAACATTAATAAAAATCTATTAAAAATGTCATTATTTTTTGTTATATTATGTATTAATACATTTTATAACAAGCATGCAGTGTCTAATACTGTTAAAAACAAGTAAGCCCCTTTACCCCTTACTTAGTAATAAACAATGTTTCTTCAAATTTGTGTTTTTTATTCTAATTATTTGTTTTTATACATATTATGTTATTATTAGTATTATAAAATAAAATTTATTAATATATTATTAACATTTAACCAGTGTTGGGTAAATTACTTTAGAAAACTATTAAAATTATGTTACTTTTACATTCAAAAGACAAAAAATAAGGCATTATAAATTAAGTTACTTTTTAAAAATGAATTTTAAAATCAGTCCATAATGACTAATAATATATAGTAGGTATATTATTATTTGTATTACCCAACACTGTATTTAACATATATTAATATATAATTTGAACTGTTAATTCAAAAATAGTTAAAATCATCATTAAATTATCTTAAATATTCTTTTCAAGCATACAATTTAGACATTCAAAGCTACCAACCCTAAAAACATATAAACTCAATATTTTTATACTCAAGCACCCGATAATAATTAATATTAGATAAAAACCAAAAAGTCAAGGTAAGAAGATTTTAATAAAAAAAAACATATAAAGCATAATAGTTAAGCAAAGAAGAGAAGAAGAAAACAAATAAACAATTTTAAATAAGCGCTTAACAAGCAGTTAAATTTTATATCTACTTTCCAGACTTTGAGCAATACTCGTTAAAGCTTCAGCTTTTTTTTCCTCAGCTGCAGCAATTCTTTCCAGCAATATTAATTTTTTTTCATAATAATTGGCCTTAATTTTTGTTTTTTTTTGGCTTATAGCAGCAAATGATTTTGTGGCAGCAACAGTATTCTGCAAGTTGTTCATTTTTGATTTTTTTTTACCGCTATATACATTTCTATGAACAAATTAATTTAATTAATTAGAAAATATGTATACGTTTAATATTTAATTTACATTTTTAAGTAAGTATGTAAGAACATTTTATTATAATTATTAGAACTATACAAACCTAATTGATGGTTGTGATACGGTTGGGCCATTTGTTATAGGGTCATTAGCACAATTATCATCAACCACTTTATTTATATCTTCTACACTAGATAAAAGATCTTCAAGTCCTTGAGTCAAGCAACTGAGATAAAAGAAATAATTTTAAAAATTACACTTATACGACATACATTTATATATTTTTAAATATAGCAAACCCATCATTCCACATATTATCATCTGAGACATCATTTATCATAGCAGGCATATCATTGACCAATTCTATATTTGACTCATTTAAGCTTTGTGTTGATCTTTTGTACACTATAAAATTGAATAGTTAATATTAAAATAATTAATAATATACAATTTAATCTAATAATTAAATAAATGTTATTTGTTACCAAATAATTTAATATTGTTTGTTCTTTTAAAACACCTATGGAAATTTAGCATTTTGTCTCAACAAGAATCTAACTAAAATACAATTTACTATAATACACAAGATTAGTATTTAACATAACATTAGCAACTACATTAGTACATTATTAGCCTACATAATAAACTTACAAATGTGGTACAAAAAACGAAATATCAGCAGTGCTTTCTTGCACTGAACTATGTCCTTCAACTATTGTCGGACCGATCAGTTCCAATATCTTATTTTCAAATTCACTAAACACTTCTAAATCTACTTCTCCACCACCAGTTTTATTCTTTTCCTTTCTGTTACACCCTGCCTTACTCTTAACATTTGTTTTTAAATCACACCATGTCTGAGTAAGCAAAAAAAAAAAAAAATAATAAAACTATTAAAAATCATTACACAACTATATAATACAATTACAATATATTATTATACATACCTTTCTCCACTCACTCCAAGATTTATTTGGACCAACTTCAGAGTTTAAAACTTCTGAAATTCTTTCCCACAGCTTTTGTCTTTGTTTTACTGTAGACTTCGAGGTATTTTTCCCAGACACCAGTTCTGGATAATACCATGACGTCTACTAGTAATTTTTTTTGTTTATCTGTAGTATTCGGCTTTCTGTATTTTTTCGTATCCATTGTAGAAAAACGAGTAAAACAATCAAATAGTACAGTAAAACCAAAAAATGTAATAAAAAAATAATAGAAAAACAAGGAACAATTTACGATGAGTTAAAGTTTTACTGCTTAGTAAGCGTCAATCAGTAATCATTAATAATTATCAAAGAAAAAAATATTGAGCCAATAATTCATAATTATAGCTATTATCATTACCATTTACCACATTTATTCTAAAATGCTGTGCCATGACTACGCCGGTCGGCTGTAATAACGTACAAAATATTTCAAAAACCCACCAAAACTTTGATAAGATTGACATTTTACAGAGTTACCAACTACACTTTTAATGATTTGTACGTTCGATTTATTCGTATACGAATTGGTCGTTTAGATTACTCGTATGCTGTTCAAGAATACGAGATAATGAACGTAGACGAGCAAAGGTTACGAATTGCTCGTATACGAGTAATTATGTATACGTTTATTCGATCTTTTCGAGAATATGTGGTTTACTACACCATTCTCACCAAACAATCGATATCTATATTAATTATCAATTGATTATGGTTTTAATCGATAATCGAATTAATCGATTTTTACCGAAATATTCGATTTATTGTTCATAATATTTCTGTTTTTTTTTTTTTTAATTAATAATAATATACAAATGCTATAATAAAACAACTAAAATATCATTGATCAAATATTATATATTATATTGTATAATTTTTTTAATTTATTTAAGTTTATTAATTGGTAATTATACATAATAAATACATATTAATATAATTTATATTTCTATATCAGATTGACTAGTAAATTACAAAATAAATATTTTTTTAAAACAATATGGTGTATAGGTAGTATAGTAAATGATTATAATAAACAGAAAACATTTATTCATTTTAAAACAAAGTAAATCAACAATTTCTATGTATTTAGAAAAATAATTCATAAATACAGATAGGTACAATTAATGTAAAATTTATGTACTTGGATTCAGGATTTAAAGACAAAACTAAAGTAGTTAAAGGTCTATTCACACATTTCTTTTTTTTTTTAGTTACACATTTTTAAAGCTTATTGTTCATAGTACCTACCTGATTTTCCTTTTATAAATATTAGGTATTCTGTGATAGTGTGATATATTTTTTGTATAATGTATAATTTGCATTTTTAAAACTATCTCGTGTGTGAATAGACCAATTAATAATGGACATTAATTCAATATTAAATTATCGAAGGCAATAAACACATTAGTTATCAATAATTTTACTAGAGTATGAACAAATTTCCGTAATGCAAATTTTTGCAGAATTTGGGTAAGGTCATACCTAATAAAAAATATTAACACTTAACATGTCCACTACCCTAGATAAATTAATAACAATTAAATGAACATTAAACATACTTTATAATATCTATTCTAGATTACAACATATTTTTAGGGCTATGGATGTTTTAAAAAATTATTAATTTTTATACTTTTATTTGAAATTATGTTAATTTTTAATTAATATTTTATGCTATAAAAATCTTTCTTCCTCAACACGATATTCATGTTACTTTATTCTTTTTTTTTTATCTAATTTGCTTATTGTAATTATTGTGTACAGATTGTAAATATTGTCTTTCTTAATAAAAAAAAATCTTTTAATATTGCATAAAAATGACACTATCATATAAAAAAAATTTTAATTTGCCAATTTAGGTTAATAAAAACTCCATAGCCCTAATTATGGAAAATAGTAAATCAATAACTTAAACTAATTATTTAAACATACAATTAACTAATAATATAACAATCAAAAAATTGTACATATGTAGAAATAGTTGGTCTTGATGCTGCGATGTTTTTTTTTTATCTGAATGCAACTAAAAAACGACATTAAAATAATTATAGAAGTGATTTATTCTACATATAAAAAAAAAAATATTTATTCATACTTATGAAGTTATCAGCTGAGATGTACTTTGCTGTGACTAACCAAAATTACGAATTGTATTGTAATTGTTCATCCAATGTTGTTATAGATATTTGAATTAAAAGTTAGTACTACTAATTGCAGTTGAAATTTGAAAGAAAAAAATTAATTTTCTAAAAATAAGCAAAAATTATGATAAACATCAAATTATTTATTTTATGAAAAAAAATTCATACTTACATAATAAATTATTTAGCTTGTTTAAAATTAAAATATAATATGTAAAGAAATATGGATATTTTATTCTTTATAGTCATCAGATACCAGTAGACAGTAAGCAATGTAAATTTGCATTAATTGCTGGTCAAATTGAGCTGCCTAGTCATATAGTTCACTGTATTTTTTGATTAATTATATAAACTTTACTTATTGCCATTGAAATAAAATTAAAATATTAGAACCATAGTTATTAATAATAATATGTATAAATCATTTAGTAAAAAAATGCAATTCTAATATATTAATTTTAGATTGAACTTACCAATAAATTATACAAATAAAGTTGTCGGCAAAGTATGAAATCTGATTCCCATATACATAATAATATTGCTGATTGGACAGAAGTATATTTTTAATTAAATTCAAATTTATTAACCAAATTACAACATTAAAACACTATCAAAAAGTATAATAGGTATGCTGTATGCATTGGAATAATTGGCGCAAACTTTAAATTTATATTTTAAATGATACACATAATTTAGTATTTGTTTAAAACGTATTCTTTGGTTAAACATTTAAAGAATAGTACTTAATTAATTAATGATTAATATTCCATATTTGATAATGGGAAAATAACATTAACGATTAATCAAAAACCACATGTTTTAATAAACAGTTTGCCGGAATGCCGGCATTTATTATCGTTTATCTACTAATACGTGATAAGACCTTATACCAGGAATCAGTAACCAGTGCTTTATTGTGTAACCATAATTATAAATTGTAAAATGTTATTTTTATACTTTATAGCTGATACAGGCATACAGCCGCACTGCAGCAATGCTGGATAGTCGTTCAATGACACTCGGTAGCTGGTGTTCAGGTGGGAGTGAAGATATGATAGATTTGGGACGCTTTTTTTTTATCTAATATTATTGTTTATCAATCTTGTTATTATCGATTATGACCGTTATGGGTATTGTGAAATTGAGATAAAATTTCGTTTTGACTTCTGGTTTTTACTGTTGGGCTTAAGGAATTGCCCAGTAGCAGTAAACTGAACGAATATCAAAGCATTAATAAGTCTTAAACGGATTTCTCAAATTAAATTCTATAAACGTTAAAATTATTTTTTTCAGTATGCCTAAAGATTTTCGTTATCGAAAATAGGTATTGCCATTTGAAAATCGAAAGTGGATAGTGTTTTATCAAGTAAGGGAGGAAGTTAAAATTATCAAAATTGTAACAAAATGTAAAATAGAAAAACCTAGAAAGTTTAAAAAAAAAATTATTTTAAAATTCCTAATACTTCCCGAAATATTAATTGGTTCACGATAAAAAAATCACCCTGTATAGATATAGATGAGTGTATTAGCGCCGACAATAATTATAAAATATATTATTATTGCGACTAATAGCAACCAAACTAAAATATAAAATAACTAATATTTCCATCAAAATCTTAAAATGTGTATTTGAGCACCTCCTGGGGTTGGGGTTATGACTTTTTTAAAATAGCCAATGTCCTTTGTCAGTATCTAAACTATAAAAGCACCAAATTTAATTTGAATCGGTTCAGTAGTTTCGGACCCTATTAAATACAAACAATCAAACCTTTCTTCTTTATAATAATAAGTAAGTATAGATAAAAAATATATTTTAATGGTATTCATTATAACATACTTTACTTACTAGTTAATATTATGTTTTAATGTAATTTGCACAATTTCCCGTAAGTAGGATGCGACACAGAAAAAATGAATTATGCAAAATCAGTCAATCAGTTTACTGTTTTATATATATAGATTATACATATTGTATTTTTCTTCGTTGCCATTACGGCAAATAGTCATTGGTGGTTTATTATTTTAATAATCTTTCGATTTGTCGTTTGCGACTGTAGTCACACATAGTCACACGATCTGTAACCAATCCACACAACACACTGAAATCCATCTAGTTTTATAATTGGTCTTTTCTTTGTCATCACGCACATCACTTCAGGACTCCACCGTCAAATCGTCAAATTATGCTTCCCGCGACAGACCTACAGCACTCGCCGTGGTGTGTGGGAGGCTGCCTAGGTCGTCAGCATTTCCACTTCAGTCTGCTGCCTACAGACTTTAGTAGAATTAAGTTTAGTTGTAAAGATTTACCAAGTCATCTGTTTGCTAAGCTCTGTGGTCATTGCACAAGATCGATTCGACCACAGAGATCGCCCTCATAACTAAACTGGTGAATCCTAATTCCCTTGTTCTCCATTTCTTTACGTCGTCGTTGTCAATGATGCACATAATATTGCATGCTCAAAATATATAAGACGTCGTCATTTTTAGTTGCCTAACCATGCCCCTTACAAATCGTTAAGAAAACTGTAAAATTTGTACTCGGACATCACCTATACTCCGTACCACGAGACAACGCATACGGCGGCCGACCAAAATTGGTTTTTCCGCGCATCCCCAAACGTTACTCTGCCATAGGGAAATCGGTTTCGACAGCAGAGAGACACGGGAGGATGCGCGAGTCGTATGCGTTCTCTCGTGGTACGGAGTATAGTGGTCTTTCGATTAGCCTACACTGTTGGGCTCCTACAAACATTATAATTCATATTTTAAATTACTATTACACTCATTATCACACCCATATCTCTAATAGAAATTATTTATTTCTTCGCTATATTTAAAATCTAAAAAACATACAAGGCGGCAGGCATATATCAATTATACACACACTAATAAACATAGAAGTTACACGTCATTTATTATAAACAAATTATAATGTATAAACTATCAATGATGAAAATTTAATGAAATTTAAAATTCTATGTTGGGTACTTGTTTTTTTTCGGCCTGGATCCCGAGACTCTCCCTCCTAAGTCAATATCGTCCATCGAGTTTGACAATTATACTAGTTATGCATTTTGGCGGTTTGGACGTATAATGTATATTTTATACTTACCATTCGTCAATAATCAAACATAATCAGATCAAATAAATCAAAAGTTAGTTCCTATACACCTACGTTAACTATTGTATCATAACAGCGATTTCATAACTATTTTCTTTTAATAATACATAATAAAGCTTTTTTTTACATTTTTATAGTACATAACAATATTTATTATAAATGCAATGTGTATAATGTTTC
Organism: Aphis gossypii; assembly: GCF_020184175.1. Classification (NCBI taxonomy): domain Eukaryota; kingdom Metazoa; phylum Arthropoda; class Insecta; order Hemiptera; family Aphididae; genus Aphis; species Aphis gossypii. Next base: position 95,489 of record NW_026083037.1, read on the forward strand.
TTTAATCAACATTTTTAATTAAATAAAACCATTTTTTAAATATTCCATAATTTCATCAAATTTATTTTTGTAAATAATGTGCGTATTGGTGAAATATAGATTACCGAAGTTTTATGTAATTATTGTTATTATTTAGGTCTTCGTTATATCAGCTACATACTCAAACAAGCAATCATCCACCTTGGCCGGGAAATAATCGTAGTATGATTGTTTAAAATTTCTGCCCAGACGACTATTGTAATAATCATTATGCATAGTCTGGTACACTGTCCTTGAGTTGTTCATCGCTATTCCTTTAAGTTTTAAGGTGTACTCAGATTTGGTTTTCTTGATCTATATTATTGCGTACAAACAACGAAACCGATTATTTTAAAATAATAGTTTAATTTGAATAGATACTAAAACAAATGTTTAATATTTATTATCGTATTATAGATTATATTACTGTTAATCACACATTTTTATAAAAAGAGACAAGGTTAGGAGAGCCTAACTTTAGTATATTATAGTATAGATGCTTTACTTAAAATAGTTTTCATAAAGTTAATAATAATATAATAAAGTATAACGATAATTTTTAAAACTTTTGATTTTTTTAAGATATAGTAATATTTTAATTAATGCTGTGCATTAATGAGAAAATAAGAATGTAACAATCTATATACATATAGGAGACGGCCCCTATTCACTCATCAACGCCCACACACAAACCGCTGCGTCTAGAGACTTGAAATTTTGTACAGAGGTTTCTTAAGCAATGTAAGGGCGCACTAAGAAAGGATTTTTCGAAATCCACATTTTAAAGGGTTGCTCAAACGGGGATTTTGAGATTTACGATGGAAATTTTGTTTTTAATTTTTGTTTATAAATGGTTGCTATAACAACTTGATTTATGTGTTAACACATTTATCACTTTATTATTACAGCTAATTATTATGTATAAAAACATGATAACATGAAGTCGTAAAATACCCTACGCATTTACGCATACACGAGGACAAGGTGTTTTACTTATTATTTTCGAATATTAATAATTAATGCGTTTTCATATGCACACACCAGTTTATGTACGGTTATTTTTAATTCTTATCTAAAATTGTTTAAATTCTTACAAATTAATAAAAACTAATTAATATGATTGTCGAATGTGAGCTGGTGGCAGCCGGACAATTATTGTTGGTATTTATTGAGGTGTACCTCAATGATGAACTATATGAAAAATTTGGATCAGAAAGTAACCAAGATTGCAAGTTAAAGGTCTGCACAAAAATGTAATAAACGCTTTAGTTATCACTGGGAGCGCTAGAGGAGATATAGTTTTAATCCCGAGAATTAAAAAATTCCAACTGATTATCCCTTTGAATTAAAAAGAATACAATTCCCACTCAAAGTTTGCTTTGTTATAACTATTAATAAGTCTCAAGGACAATCATTGAGCATGACAGGGATTGACTTGAGAGAAGAATGTTTTTCACATGGACAGTTCTATATCACATGTTCTAAAGTAAGCTCTGCCAGTAGTTTGGTTATTTTAGCCCCAAAAGGCAGTACCAAAAATACTGTTTATAAAGAGTTATTGAGATTAATAAAATATTTCAATATAAATATATTAGATTCTGAACGAAGTGATGAATGTATTGATTTTACAATGGTGTGTGTTTTTTTTTTTTTTTTTGTTTTTGTGTCTGTGTACAGCATAACTAGTCGAAATAATGCTCCAATTTCAAACTATGGGGGTGGTTTCCGATGTAAAAGTGAATATCCTTGGTGCATTATAGAGGTAAAAAGTTAACATTTTAACATTTTCATTTTCATTTTTTTTTTTTTAACATTTTCCAACAGTTTTCAAAAAAATCGAGAAAAACAAAAAAAAAATGACGGAAAAACGGCGATTTTTACGCAAAACCAGTTTTCGACCAAATCGATTTTTTTTCATGGCTGTAATTCAAAAACTAATCACTGAAAATACTTGAAATTTTCACCAAATGTTAATGTCAGTAGTATCTGTATATAGTTAAATTTTCAAAAATTTTTGACTTTTTTTGAGTTATTATAGACCACTGAAATTTTCGATTTTTTTGAGAATTTTTTTTTTGAGTGTCGATAAAAAATTTTTGGATGACCAAAAAGTTTTGAAAATTTAATACAAGGTTCCTTATGAGTTGTTTTTATTGTAGCTAAAAAAAATTAAAAATCGTTAGTCACAATTTTTTTTTATAAGAGTTTAGAGTTCAAATTTTTACGAAATCTGTCGAAAACGCGAAAATTTGCAAGTAATTTTGAAGTTGAAAAATCATAACATTTTTTTCTTTTATAACTAAGTTTTGAAAATTTGGTACAAGGTTCTCCATACATTTTTCTTCAAATATCTGTAAAAAAAACTCTACCGGATTCAGATAAAAAATTTTTATGAGTGTTTGAAATTTAAATTTTT